>NC_041361.1:21548764-21700266 GCF_900634415.1 Cottoperca gobio
ACGTCCTCATTTACGCCATCTTCTATTTTATCAACAAGGTAAAAGCCCTGAGGCTGTTTGAGCTGACAACATCTTCTTTGAGTCTACTTTAGCCTAACTAAGCTTGTTTTCATTCATTCATGCCAACTGCATGGAGGGAATTATGAATATTCTGAAAGACACTTTACCTACAGCATGTGAGCAAATGGGAGTTAAACAAGTCCTAAATTAAAGTGGTGTTATTCTATGTCTGGCTTAATAAAGTTCTCTAATATATGTATACAATGTATCAGAGAATTCACTGAGATTTGTGGTTTTCCACAACAACAAAAACACCTTGATAGACATCTCAATCCTTTCGTTCTCCCTCGTTGAAAAATCCAGAATATTTCATATTTAACTGCTAGATGTCTTCTGCTGGACTGAGAAGTCCAGTGTCAGTGTACGTAACACAGTAAGGCTCAGACATCCAGCTGAGTGGAGGGTTTTTGCTTCAATGACAAATATAAGAATTAAATCCCACCAGTGAGGCAGCTTGTGACTCCGCCCGTCTCACGTGAGCAGTGTCCGTAAATGTTCTGTTAAGTCTGAATAAAGCCCAAACAAACTTTAACATAAAAAATTTAATGTCAGGTTTAATGTCCATCCTATTCTCGTGAACGTGATGTCTCAGGAACGCCTGCAGGGAATCTATTCAAATGGAACAAACACCCACTTGGACTCAAAAGATGAAATGATTAGAATCTGGTGGCCAAAGGTCAAGCTCACGGTCACCTCGCAAAAAACGCTTCGGCCATAATTTAAGAATGTATATGATAATTATAATAAGTGATGACATTTTGGACAGACATGGATGTAAAGTGCACCTTGACTGGTTGGTGGAGGCGTATAAACACTCGCAAAATCTCCAACTCACCATTATTTTCATTTTCAAATATTTTCTAGATTAACAGATTAATTGTTTTGTTCTGTAAAAGAAAATTTTAAATATCCATCCCAGTTACTCAAAGTCCAAGGTGATGTCTTTTTAAATGTCTTGTCAGTCCAACACTCACAGATGTCAAGTTTAATATGTCAATGAGACAAAAGCAGGAAATCTCCATATTTGAGAGGCTGAAAACATTTTACAGCATGTTTTGGCTTCAAAGGTTCATTTAAATGTTGCAAGTCCTCCAGTTTTATGGAAGTGAAAGCAACAGAATAAGATGTGAAAAGGACGGCATGTTGAGCTCGACTCCTCTTCTCTTAATCTCTCCGCAGCTGGACATTGTGGAGTTCATCCCCTCCCTCTTGTACTTCGGCTACACCGCCCTGATGGTCCTGTCCTTCTGGCTGCTCACGGGCACGATCGGCTTCTACGCAGCCTACATGTTCATCAGGAAAATCTATGCTGCAGTCAAGATCGACTGAGTGGTCACTGTCGCTGCTGTTCTCGGTGTTTTTTGGTTGTTTCTTTTGTCACATTCTGTTTTTTTAATGTATATATTTTTTATTCATGTCCAACAAGCACTGACTTGTGTGTAGAGGGAACGAGATGGGTGCTTGTTATGGCGCAGCAGCCCCACCCACTGGCCTCATGGGGAAGAACAGCAAGGTGGCAGAGCTAAACCAGCCGTCTCTCTCTCTCCTTTCTCACTTTCTTTTTCGCTTCTACCCCCTCTGCTCTTTCCAGGACAGAGACTCGGAGAGCATTCTCCTCTGATGGGACACTTAATGTCTCCTGCTGTTTCACCTTGCACACAACACAGTGGGCCAAAGCTTGTTAAACAACAGTTTCTGCACGTTTGTTTTGTCTTTTTGTTTGTTGAGTCTAACTTATCCAGGTTTTTATTTTTTGTCACCAGGATTTATCCCTGACCTAATTTCTTTTAATCATCCTCTGCAAAGCTATTTGGTTTCATTTCCTTCCATGAGTTCTGTCTTTACTCTTTCCATTGTCTCTGTTTCCAAATGTCACTTTGGTTTCCTTTCAGAGACTTTGAGATGAGGGACGGGTTGTGGAGTCTGACTGTGGTTATGGTGTTGACTTTGTTGTGTTGAACTGATGCGGATGGAAATGATGCTGGGGAGTTCTACATTGTAACACAAGAAAGGATCAATTAAATGTTCTATTATTTTTACCCCAGTTTCCATATCCTGGTGTGACCATGTTAACCACAACTGTAATTGAGATATTCGCTTCTCATTCCAAAACAATGAGTCTCTTTTATAAATGTCAAAAATATTGGTCCATTTGTTCTAAATGATGCGGAGCAGCTCTCAACGGGACTATGAACCCGATGCTCCGCAGCGGTGGACTGTTGGGTGAAGCCACTGGAGTTGGAGAAAATAAAAAAGTACAGTCAACACAAAAATAACACGGACGAGTAACCTTTTGTATTTGGAAGTCTACAACACAGATGTGTTTGAAGCTTTTCCAGTAGAAACGTACAAAGAAAAAGTCCAAATGGTCCGCTCGTCAACCATGCCGTGAGTGTAGCCTTAGCAGTGCACCAAGCCTGCTGAACTATGCAGTAATACAAAGAGAATTGTTTGTGAAGGTTAGACTGTATCAAAGGACCATTTTTGTTGAGAAATGATGCCTCGTTTCTTTAAGTTTGAATCTAATGTATGATACATTTTTGTGTAATAATATGAAAGGCAGCAGGATGACCTCTGTGTGTTTCTACCCACAGTGGTGGACAACATTCTGACGGTGCTTAGCTGTCGTGGGTTGCAGTGCGTCGACATGTAATCCGGTGTTCTTCATAGATCTGTATAGTAATAATGTATTCTTCCCTTTTCAAAGGACATTTTTGGGGTGACAAATGTGTTTTTTATTTTTGCGTTTCATCAGATTTTTCAGCTAAAAAAAACCTTAAAATTGCATTTAGAGCGGAGGTGGAACCTGACGTTTAGTTTGACCACTCCAGCTAAGTGCTTCCCATGGACAACCAATGTGTTTTACTTTAGCTAAATGACACGATATATATTAATCACATTGCATTGTAATCATTAAAGGAATAGTTTGACGTTTTGTGAAAGACACTTCTTGGCTCTCCTGCTGAGAGTTGGTTGAGAAGATGGATAGAAATGTGAAGCGACAACCAGCAGCTGAGTTTAACAGCTTCGATGTTCTATCCTGATGCTAAGCTAACCGACTGCTAGAGGTAGCTTCATATATTCTTCATATCTAACTGTATTTCCCAAAATGACCAAGTATTTCTTTAAACACAGCCTCAACATGGTTGTAACCCTCTAATATATCTCAAGCACACAACAGTTAAGGCTCTCTGCTGCCCTGCAGTGACACCAGTCCATCAGAACACTGTCATATCATTACAATGTAGTTCATGTGGGATGTTAGGGGCCAGATTTTAATCCTCACAGGAGATACATCTTCATCAAGCATCACAAGCTCCTAAACAAATCTTCAAAAATGAACGAAAACTTAAACTCTCACAGCATGCAGGGCACGCTGAGCCCTTTGGGTGAATATTTATTGTAGTCCATCACAGCTTTCAAAAATGTAAGTGTGTTAGGTGCCTCGATCAGCCCTGATTCTCCAAGAGCAAAGCGGCAGAATGCCTCATCCTCCTCATTATAGTCAACTCGACACTTGTTAAGCTACGAATGAGCCGTTAGTAGAGAGCGAGGCGAGCCAAAGTTAAGTTACCCCTGCCACTTGCTGCGGGACATGACTGCTCAGTAAAGCCCCTGAGGTTTCCTTAATCCCTCAGACACTGGGATAGTGTCTCCTGCTTACTGTATTAAAGAGTTACTGAGCGCTGACACTTGGCTGCTGTCTTATGTAAAGGCAGACGGGCACTCCTCTCCTGCTGTGGAAGTGCACATGCCAGGGGAGATTTTTTTACACGTAGACTTTTAAAAAGTCCCGGATCATGCGTACGTATGTATGATTGAAGGGTTTACAATGTAAATAAAAGAAAAACGGCTTTGTATTTGTTGCGTTTCGCTGTTTGTGGCACTCTCTGTAACAATCCTGTCATTGTTTTAGCCAAAAGCATGACGCTCATGATGACTCAAAAGGAACTTGTTTCTCTTACTTTTCTCTTTGCTTCTTTTACAGAATGTCCAATTACAAGATGTACAATGACAAAACAATAAAGTGATGACAAGTTGAATATGAACATCAGCTTCCACTATCAATGAAATATTCTTCATTTTTACACAGTTCAGTTTCAGGCTGCAGCACATCTGCTCAAGTGTACTGAACAATGCTCTAGAGTTGCATTTAGATTATTCTTTTGTTAATGTATCAGCCTCATTATGGATGAGCAGTACTCAAGGATGAATTACTGTACAGGCCCCTTTCCATGTCTGTGCTCAAGGCCTAGTGTTTCATAATCTAAATTGCTGTAATACCCCTTTAAATGAGGTGTGTGTGCGCGTGTGCCTGTCAAGGTGTTAATTCCTTTTTTGTCCCGCTGTGTCTCCAAAACGTTCATTGTCAGGGAGGCTGTGATCCAGTGGTCTGTGTTGTGGAGTGTGGCAAATACTAAAAAAAGATTATGAGCTCTCCAGCTTCATCCTCAAAAAGTTATACAAAACCAAAAGAGTTTCTATTCTTCAGTTAAGGCACAGTTGGCATCCCGTAGGTGTCTGAGTGAGCTCAGTGGATGTACAGTGCATCTGGAAAGTATTCATACCCCTTCACTTTTTCCATGTTTTATTATGTTACAGCCTAATTCCAAAATGGATTAAATAAATAAAAATGTTCTCAACATTCTACACAATACCGCATAATGACAAAGTGAAAAAAGGTTTTTAGAATCTTTTGCAAATGTAAAAAATATCATATGTACATAAGTATGAACATCCTTTGCTGTGACACTCAAAATTAAGCTCAGGTGCATCCCGTTTCCACTGATCATCCTTGAGATGTTTATACAACTTAATTGGAGTCCACCTGTGGTAAATTCAATTGATTGGACATGATTTGGAAAGGCACACACCTGTCTATATAAGGTCCCACAGTTGACAGTGCATGTCAGAGCACAAACCAGGCTATGAAGTCTAAGGAATTGTCTGCAGCATTGAAGGTCCCAACGAGCACAGTGGTCTCCATCATTCGCAAATGGAAGAAGTTTGGAACCAGCAGGACTCTTCCTAGAGCTGGCTGCCCGGCCGAACTGAGCAATCGGGGGAGAAGGGCCTTGGTCAGGGAGGTGGCCAAGGTTCTGACAGAGCTCCGGAGATCCTCTGTGGAGATGGAAGAACCTTTCAACAGATCAACCATCCAGGCAGCACTCCACCAATCTGGCCTTTATGGCAGAGTGGCCAGATGGAAGCCACTCCTCAGTAAAACGCACATAACAGCCCGCTTGGAGTTTGCCAAAAGGCACCTAGAGGACTCTCAGACCATAAGAAACAAAATGATCTGGTCTGATGAAACCAAGATTGAGCTCTTTGGGCTGAATGCCAAACGTTACGTCTGGAGGAAACCAGGCACCGCTCATCACCGGGCTAATAGCATCCCTATAGTGAAGCATGGCGGTGGCAGCATCATGCTGTGGGGATGTTCAGCAGCGGGAACGGGGCGACTAGTCCTGATAGAGGGAAAGATGAATGCAGCTAAGTACACCGAGATCCTTGAAGAAAACCTGCTCCAGAGCGCTCTGGACATACTCAATAAGACTTGAGGCTGTAATTGCTGCCAAAGGTGCTTCAACAAAGTATTGAGTAAAGGGTGTGAATACTTATGTACATGGGATATTACATTTTTTTTAAATAAATTAGCAAAACATTCTGAAAAACCTTTTTCACTTTGTCATTATTCAGTATTGTGTGTAGAATGTTGAGAGAAAAAATAATTTTATCAATTTTGGAATAAGGCTGTAACCTAACAAAATGTGGATAAAGTGAAGGGGTATGAATACGTTCCGGATGCACTGTAAGTATACGTTAGCTCCATGCTGCTATAGTTGGAGCAGTCCTGACACTGGGCTGCAGCTCTCTGAGACATAATCCAGACCCTGGTCCTATACGAGGGTGACACACTGTGGGACACAAGCCAGCAGTCTGATTGTCTTGAGATATTCTGGGATGGCATTTTAAACATATTTTTAGTATGGGCGATCCACTTGAAATTGTATTACTTTCTATATTCATTCAATCTAAAAACCCTCTGACATGTAGTACAGGTCACATTTTACTGCTCCATTTCATTCTGAGTGCTCGTGTGTCCTGTCATGTGGTGACTGCCTGTAGAGCGAGGATGAGAATAATACTTCAGCTGTGCAGTCTGCTTAATCCATCTGCCTCTGCTGTTTTCAGCCGCCGCTCAGAAGCCGTAGATAAATAGAAAAGTCCCAAAGTGATGGATGGAAGTGACACAGGCTCACATATCACTCCGCAAATAGTCTATGTATATCCATTTGGAATTATTTTTTAAAGAAAGCTTGTTCAGCAGTGTTTTAAAAATGCACATGACTGATATTATTTCTGTGTAAGCAGGCAGGATTATACTGAGGTCATAAGTATGTTTTGCTTTTTAGTGACACCTCTTTGATGGATTGTCATGATATTCGGTGCAGTTATTCATGTTCCCTCCAGGTGACGGCAAACGACTTTGGTGATTCTCTGACATTTCATTTAGCGCCATCCTCAGGTCAACATTTTAATGTGTCCAATACTTTGGTTTATTGACCAAATACCAGCTGTACTTTGAGTTCAGTGCTAACAGTAAATGCTAGCATTAACATTGTAGACATTTCACCTGCTAAACATCATCAGATAGTGTTGTCGTCATGTTAGCATGTTGACGTTAGCCTGATAAAGAGCCAATTGGGGCTCGAAACGCTGAACCTTTTCTAATGTCACAACATAGACATTTTAAAGGGAGAGTTGAACAGTGTCAGTGTTTGGCAGACAGAAATCACAGTTCAACTTTTAATTTCAATCCGGCAGGAATTCATCTGAAAATGAACAATAAACCCAACACAGCCAGCAGAGCTCCAACTAAAATAGCTTTAGATTTAGAACTCTCTTTTTGCTACAATTACTACCAGATTAAATTGTTCTCAACAGGAAATTAAGGAATTAGAGAAGATTCTGGAATCTACCTATTTGCTATAACTATAGAAAATATAGTAGACAGAATGAGAAAAAAGAAAAGTATTATCTCTGGTTCCGTTCTCTGGGGAAAAAATGCTAAAGTAAGACATCAGCTGCGCTCGATCACATTCTGACCCCAAAAGAAATCTTTTGCCGTCAAAATGTTTTTTATTAATCAAATGGTCCGAAAATAATGGGGGTTGTTCGATACTTTGCTTTTATCGATTAAAATACATTAGAAGTAATTGTATTGAATTATGGGTGTTTTATTGAATTTAATAACTTCTGTTGTCCTCTGCGGTCATAAAGCTTCCAACAGATGAACACCCCCTCCCCTCCCACGGCACACACACGCACACAGACGCACTCTCTCACACACACACGAACAAACTCACATACGCGCGCACACACGTTTACACCCACACACACATGCACACACTCTCACACACGCACACACACACATATGCACACACTCTCACACACACACATGCACACACACGCCCCTTTGATGTCTGGGGTCAAGCAATGTTCAAGACAACAAAAAGCATAAACAAAAAACAAACGGGCCTTTTCTCACAGAGTTTGGTGCATTTCACGTTTTAGTCTGAGAGAGACGAGCAGCACAATGAGGAGGCAGAAGCGCATTACTGTACAAGAGGCTCATGAGCTAATTTTGAAGAATGACCAGGAGGACAATGCTGAATATAATCAAATCAAATTTATTTGTATAGCCCAATATCACAAATTATACATTTGTCTCAGTATGCTTTACAGACTGTACAGGTTATGACACCCTCTGTCCTTAGACCCTCGCATCGCACAAGGAAAAACTTCCTAAAAGAAACCCCATAATTAAAGTAATAATGAGATAGTAGAATATTTCCAGTCAAAGGATGAAACATTGATCTGGCATGCCGAGTCTGGTCGGGCAATTTTCCGTGCTACCATGACTCTCAACATGTTTCATAAAATCTCAAGAGTGATTCGATTTGATAATAAAGACACAAGAGAAGATCGCCGTGCACGAGATAAACTTACTCCCATTTGAGACGTATGGGACACGTGGGTTTCTCTCCTGTCGTTGATGTACGACCCAGGCCTGTGGATGCGATGCCAGGTCCAGCTACGCATAGAACATGCAGGTATACACTGGCAAACCTGCTGGTGCGCAGTCAGAAAGGAATGAGGGCATGCGAGTTGTCTTTGACATGACAGAAGGTCTGCAGGGTAAAACGATCACCTGTGACCACTTCTTTACTTCACAGGCCCTTGGTCTGGAGCTGCAGAAGGAAAGCTGTGCATGGTGTCCCCCTGCACTGGTGTCACGGTTCTCATCCAAGTTTGCCTTCACCGAGACCCATGCTGTGGTGTCCTATCCCCCCAGAAAACTGAAAAATGTTCTTGTGATGCGCACTCTGCATCGGGATGCTGCTGTGAGCAACAGGGATGACAAAAGGCCACAAATGCAATGCATACATCTGCAAAGATCACGCCATTACTACCTGCCCCACTGAGGGCACATTCAGACTTCTTTTATTCTGAAAAGTTAAAAGTTTTGGAAATGTTGACATGTTTTATATTATATATTATATTGGAGTAAAGTTGAAGTGATAATTTCCACTTTATACTTTATAAACGGTCAAACCAGACAGGGTCATTTTTAACCCCAGAGGACAACAGGTGTGATTATGTGTTGCCATTCAAAAAATGTAAATGATTCAAAAACAGCATCTATTCTAAACTTTGACATATACCAGTCTATGATAAGACAAATAGTCACAATAATATACAGTCAACTAAATTCATTGTTTCATTTATTTTTTAACTCAAAAAATGTTTTATACTTTCATGTAAATAAGGTCTATTGGCCCTAACTTCCAAAAAAAAGGGAAAAATGTGTGTTAATGGGTTGGACTGAAGTAAGACTAAAGGTATTACACTGAATTGATTGACAATTTATACTATACACTTTAAATAACAGTCAAACCAGACGGGGTCATTTCTGACCCCAGAGGACCAAAGGTGTGAGGTGATCTGGAGGAGAGGGATCCCTCCTCAGTTGCTCTCCCTGAGGTTTCTTCCATTTTTCCCCCTTTAATTTTGGGGTTTCTTTTAGGAAGTTTTTCCTTGTGCGATGCGAGGGTCTAAGGACAGAGGATGTCGTAACCTGTACAGTCTGTAAAGCACACTGAGACAAATGTATAATTTGTGATATTGGGCTATACAAATACATTTGATTTGATTTGACATTACGAGGGTTAAGACCTTCTTAGGCCATCGGACAATGATATTGTCAAAAGAAACTTTTCAAAATAAAAATGGAATGCAAAGAGAGTATGAAACCGCTGGTTTGTCTTTTAATCATTTCAACATAACACATGACAACTCAAAGATACACTGTACTGTACAATAAGTCAATAGTTCTGTTGTTGTGTTCATCATCTCTTTGGATCAACCAATATACAAATCTGTCACTTCTACATTGCAGCAACTGATTGCATGTGAGATATGTAACAAAAAAAGCAAAGACTTCTCATTTTCTTTCTTTCTCCGAAGCACATCGTTTATATAATTCTCCCTGTAGTTGATAAACTCCATGCTATATAAAATAGTGTAAGTGAATGCAAATATTCTATTTTCGTTCACCTTTTTTCACCCTTTTTATTCCAGAGGTGGCTGTAATAGCAAGTGATAAAAATAAAATGTCACTAAATGAGATACACAAAGAGGTTGGAATGCAAGACTTACATTAAGCTAGAAATATATAAAACTACATGTGGATGTTGCCTGCATCAGACAGTACCAAGTTTCTTAATAAAATCAAAGAAAAGAGAGGGAGAGAAAGAAAGAGCATTATTAAAGTCAAATCAGTTAAACTGATGAACAAATTCCCTTAAAATGCTTGTGTTCTGCACCTAGTAGTAAAGAGGAAAGGGTAGGATAAGTGCATCCCTAGTAGGTGCAGGTCGAGGTAATGGAGCTACAGCCAAGCCGAGGAACAGAATAACATCACTGTCAAGTCAGGGAGCATCATTTTATATATAAATAATATATATATATATATATATTATATATATAAAATGTGTAAGTAATATTCTTGTATGTATGCCCAGTATGTAGTAGTAGTAGTAGTAAGGAAATAGAAGTCAAAATATTAATATTTATGAGTCTGATTTATAATTGTTGTATTTTCTTTTTTTATGACTTAAGGAAAAGTGAAAAAAAAGACTTTGCCAGGATAATCTATCAAAGTTTTTTGTTTTTGTAACTTTTGGATCACCTGAAAAATATTTCTCACTTGCCTTTCAGGGCCTCTGTACAACATTATGAGGATTTAAACATTTTCACTTCCAAAGATTAAATTATAACATTAATAAAAAAATGTACAGGCTACATTTGGACTTTGTCAGAAGTTAGAATTATTGGATAGTAAGTCAAATTTTGACTTTGTAGCACATAATTCAAACTTTTTAACTTTTAGTGATTTTCTTTTTCTTTCTTTTTTTGTGTGGAAATGGGCTTCCATACAGATTGGGGTGTGAGTCCAGAGACGGGGCTCATTTTCCCAGAATGATCCCACTATGAATAAATTCTCCCAGTCCTGGGTGAATCCGTCTGGAATCAGCTCTTAGACCCCAACATGCTGTCAGTGTTTCACAGCCTGACAACACTTCCACGTTTTTCACTTCCGTCTTAAAATATCTAAAGGTTACACTCCTTTTTTTTACTCCTTGATGAGTGCATGTTTAGTAACATTAATTCAAAGCTATACATATGAGTTCAGTGGGCTCTAAGTGCTAAGTTTTGGGGTCACTCATGGCATTTTTTATAAAAAGAAATTCAGTTACATGGTCTAAAAGTAGCGTGCAGATGTGTCTGTGTTGCAACAACGTGGTCAGGCTGCGGCTTTGACACTCGACTGAGAACGGTCTTGTTTCTCCCTGCCTCAGAGTAACAGATATGTTATTGCTGTTCTCGTCACGCACTTGGCTGTAGAGTTTGATTAGATAAATGTATGAGAGAGAAGGCAAAGCTGGTTACCCAAAAACGAAAAAGGTTTCTAAGGAGAAGGGGCAGGGGGCTCTTATTTAGAAGGATATTAGTCTATCAAAAATACTGTTATTTTTTTGGAGAAGAGAAATACACAAAGGTTGATAAAGTCTACACATCAAACTAATGGCACATACATATACAGGATCAATACAAAATTAAAAACATATGAACATATAAGCTGAAATTTTAAAAGAAAAAATACTCTTTTTTTTTTTTTAAAGGTTGAAAGTGCTAGAATTCAGATTAGCTCACAGAAACCCAGGGAGGACAAACTTAATAAATGCCAAAAGCTTTTCTTTAACTTTTTCTTTCTTTATATTTTTTTTAGGGCTTAATGAATATTTGTTACAAAAGTAAAAATTGCTTAATTTGATTGCGACAAATTTGGCTTAATCCAAGAGGTTTTTCTTAAAAACCTCCTTTTTTTAAACTCATGATAAAGATCACATTTAAATCTTGCCTTTTTTGTCGAGGCTATATCATGAAAATTCTCACAAAGGTGCCGACAGCTAATTAGGATCAATAAAAAGTTTGATCATTTTACAAGTCATTATCAAAATAATGACTTCCCAGGGGGGTAACTAATACGTGTAAAATACATTTCAAATGAGTTCAGAACTTGGATTGTAAAATCTACAATTTTAGCGATGTAAATGTTTAACAGTCCGACTGCGGGGAAGCTTTTCCTACATTTAGCTAATTTCTCATTTTCCGCTGCTTCCTCCCAAGGGGAATATTCACCTGTTTTAATCAGCTGCTCATCGTCCGGGTTTCATATCCTACAGTATTACAAAACTCTTGTAGCATTTTTGTATCAAGAAATTGTGCAAAAATTGAGTTTCTTCTCCCCAGGTTTTGGTAAGAAAAATAAAACAAATAAAAATGAGGTGATGTGTTGTGTTGTTTTTCGAGGTCCTGTTTTATACAAACAGAAAATAATATATCATATGACAACAAACAAAACAAATATATGACTATGAGCAATACCCCAGGTTGTGCAGTCAGTCATGTCCCCCCCTGTGCTTTGAATGTCAAAGCCTGGGAATTCGGTGACTGCGTTCTTCCGGATATCGCCGTAATTTCAGACCCTTAACTTTTGACTCTACAAAGCAGCTGAGAGAGGAGGAGGAGGAGGAGGAGGAGGAGGAGGAGGAGGAGGAGGGGATGGGGCCCGGGGAGGATGAACACTTTGTTGGTTCCGTTTGTGCATGTTTTCAGCTCGCTGTCCATCTTGCAAAAATAATTGAAATGTTCTAGTGGTCTACAGTTGTCGTCCATCAGCAACCGTAGCTAAAAGCAGCAATGTGTATTTTATTTTTCATTTTTATGTGCTGTGTTTCTCTTTGTTTTGTTTAACATTGAATGGCGATCGGGGGCCTGTGGCCTATGTGAAGTGAGCGGGCCTTCTTCTACGTCTGGGACGACATTTCAGCACAAAATGAATTCTCACAGAGGATGCAGGAGCTCACCTCTGTGTGAAGTTATAGGTGTTGTGTTGGTCATGGCACAGACAGAACGTTAGGTGAAGAGCACCTGTTTCACTTTGAAGCTTAGGTTAACTTTGGGCTCAGGTTTTTAGAGGCTGGTGGTGAAGGGTTAGAAAGGATCTAAACTCCTAAACATCCAATCCCACTGAGCTCGTAGTGGGATCTCACCACAGCAAAGGGGTTACATATTCCATTGGATCTGGACCTACAGACAGAGATTCATAGGCCGTCCATGTCAGCATCCCAACAATCTATCTAGTTCAAATCCTAATTGATTATTAAGCCACTAACAGCCTTCTATAGATATTTCCCATCCACAGTTCTGATTCTGCTATACTAACTCAAGTACATGTAAAGGTAAAGATTGGATATGACAGAGAAAGCTTAAGGGAAAAGGCTAATACTTCATCCATTTGATCAAAAATGCAAGATACACACAAATGTAAACCTGCCAGACATCAAAAACATCATCACTTAGTTTTAATACGTCTACCTAAAATACACCTTACTGAGATAAAAGCAATAATAATATTCATTTTTGAGATATTTCGTACACTGCAACAACATTCTTTAACACATTTTTACTCATCTGTCACTGAAGTTCTTTTGTTGTTTTTTGCCATTCACATATGTCAGGGTTCATCATTACCATGATGATGCATCTTTTTAAAAGACTGCCTAAAGATGTGTTTGTTCCAAAAATATATATTTTAGGTATGTTGGGCAGCCAAGTAGTGGCTGCAGTTATCGTTATGCATTATTCTCATGGGAACTTTTAAAGATAACTGTTAGTAGGGAGACAGGTGAAGGAAGGAGAGTGGGGAGAACGTCTCTGTCTCAGGCAGTGAAAAGTCAAAAGGAAGGAGACAAAGGTTTCCCAAGGAGATTCCTAAAGGTCAAGTGCCTTCTGCTTAAAAAAATAAAAAATAAAAAGTGCTTCTCTTGAGGAACATAAAAAAAAAAGCCAGCATGATATTACATCATTTTCAACCAACTCACACACTTTAACTCACGATTCTTTCTTTGTTTTTCCTTTTCCTTAAAAACGTGTGGCCATGTGTGTGACTGGTGTCACTAGTCTGTTTTTCATTGAAACTGAACTTTGGGAGCACATCAGTTACCGTTAAAAGAAAATAATAGGGACATCTAATTTATGTTTCTTGTTTAATGAGCACTTTTTTAGAGACAGAAGGGCTTTTGTGGCTCTCGTCTGGCCATCTTGAGGAGGATTTTAGAGTTACGGTTTGCTGTCTGTATCTCTCCATTCCTTCACTGGGAGAGAGAGAGAGAGGAGAAACTCTCTGTACTGATCATGACGTTTAGGTTATTAGAGTGGGTGGTTCAAAACTAAAGATGAGACACATTCTACCATGTTCTTACATTTGGAAAATAAAAATAAAGTAAAACAAAATATTCACTTCAAACTATATTTTTTTTCTGGGTCACAACAAGACAGATAATCTTCACTAAAAGAAAATTATCTTTGATTTTTTTTTTATATTATTACTTAAAGTATGCAGTACCACGCCTTTTGGCCTACTGATCCTGCCCTCTATACTACTAAATAGGGGATGGGAGGGGGATAAAAGGGTAAGCAAATGGAAACAAAAAAGGATGGGTTAATACATTGTTATAACTATAGGAAAGGGTGGGGGAAAAGCCCAAATAAAAGCGGCTTCAACTTCTTTTCTCACCTTTTCCTTTTTGCTCAAAGGGGTTTAAGTTCCTTTTAAGGCTCAATCAAAAGCTTTTGTGCACTTTCATTTAAGGCTTCTAAGTGTTCATTTGTATATTTATTTATTCCAATTCTCCAACTTCTTCAACAGGCCCTGTAAAAAAAAACACAGCCCGAAATATCCATACTTAGCCGTCGTGGCTGGGCCGGGCTGGGCCGAGGGCTGGCTCTCTCACTGGAAGGCCTGGTGGAAGCGAGGCAGCGTGGTGTTACTAAGGCTGGAGCTGAACACTGGTGGGAGGTGGTGCAGGGATCCGAGGCCCAGACCCCCGCCGGAGCTCTGCTGCTCCTGAGGTTGCGGTTGCAAAGAGGTAAGTGGTGCCGTGGCAACTGCTGCAGCATGGGGCTCGACAGCGTGCAGAGATGAGGAAGAGGAGGAGGAAGAGGAGGGGTTCGCAGATGAGGTGTAGCCCATCACCAGCCCTCCCGTGCTCATGGGGGCACTGTAGGGAGGCAGGTTGAGGGGCAGGAACCCCAGTAGGTGGGAGAAGTCCATGTTAGCAGCACACAGAGACTCAGCGATCACCGCAGGGCTCTTGGACAGGAGGTGATCCCCGCAAAGCTCGTCCACCAGGCCCGAGGTGGGCTCCAGTCCATCCTTGGAGGGTGAGGCAGCAGCATGTGTCTCTGCAGAGGAAATCGGGCCTGGCGAGCCGCTCTGCAGATCCATGAGGAAGCTCTCCATCTCCACTTTCAAGGGCTTGTCCAGCAGGTATGAGGTAGGTCCCAGCTGGTATTTGTGGGCTTGCTGGGGCTGGTGCTGCTGCTGGGGAGCCGGAGACTGGTGGTGTGAGGGCAGTGGAGGGGAATGGTGGTGGTGGTGATGGTGGTGGTGATGGTGGTGGTGATGGGAGTGTGGGTGAAGAGGTCCAGGGGTTTCCATGTGACAGCCCATGCCCATAGCTGCAGACAATGGACTGGGCATCAGGGACGGGTGTGGATGACCCACCCCAGAATTAGGCATAGCCTGGAGATGGTGGGGGTTGTACATGCCCATCGGAAAAGGGGCTCCACTGGGGAACGGTTTGCCCATCATGGGGTCTTTGTTGGGACCCATGCCGCACATCATGGGGCTGAGCTCCTCCTTCACAGAGCAAGGTGGCGACCCAGAAGCTAAAAGACCTAACATATCAGGAGGCTCCGTCTTGATCCTCAGCAGCTCCTGCGAGTGGCTTTTCTTCACGTGGCGCGTCAGATGGTCCTTCCTGCCGAAGCGCTGGGCACAGTACTGGCATAGGAAGTCCTTTCGGCCTGTGTGGACCACCATGTGCCGTCTCACATCCTTCCGTGTGTAGAAACGACGGTCACAGTGGTCACACGGGTGTTTTTTCTCCTTGGTGCCACCCGAAGACTTCCCGGAGTGACTCTTGAGATGCTCCAAGAGCACGGGTGTGCTCTCGTAGCTCTGCATGCACACTTTACAGGTGAGATCCCCCGCCGTGGCAGAGTGCATGGCCACATGACGCTTGTATCCGAGCTTGGTGTTATAGTGCTTCCCACACTCCTCACACTTGAAGGCCTCCTTGTTGGGGTCATGGGTCTGCAGGTGGTTCTTCAGGTGATCTTTGCGGTGGAACATTTTCTCACAGAACAAACACTGATGGGTCTTCTGTGGAGAGTGTGTGGCCATATGCCTGCAAAGTAACACAAGAAAAATGAGAGAGGTAGTAAATAGTAGGGGTGTTTTAGGAGAAGTTACACATTCATTGTCCTTTTGTCACATTTGTTGTGCAGTCTGTAAGTGGTAGGCATACTAAAGTGGGACATGAATTCCTCTCAGTCAAACCCCTTGTTTCTATAAATACATAAATGAGTCACAGCTGTTTGCAGTCAGAACCCAATGGGTTTTGGAACCACTTCCTGTGATTCACAGAATTCCAAACATCCTAGTATGTTGATGAGTTTGAGACTCAGGAGGCTTTCAAATTAGGGACCCGGGACCCGGGCCCTGATCCATGTACACTTGACCCTCAAGTCCAGTTCGCTTGATTACTATGAACACTGTCTACCGTACAGGGACACAGTGTTCACTCGAGTACTCGGTGGTCTCGAATACAGTTCATGTGTACTCGGGTATGGTTTGCATCAAGTGTGAAAACCAACTGTATAAAAACAAGGAAGTGGACTGCTATTAAACGCGGATAGCAGGCGGTGAGTAGAGTTGCACAGGCAATTATCAACGCCACCTCCTCCAATTTCTGCATATGCGCACAGCATATCCTCGGCCTCATCCTCTGAACTGTATGGCCGTGGGTGATAAAGCAGGAAGGGCAGGAGAGAGGGTCGTTCTTGACATTGTCTCCAAAATACAAACAGTAGTAGGCATAAAGTCGACTTCATTGTATGGGCTTGAGATCTTGTGAATGGCGAACTTTTCTTCACTGTAACGACAACATAAACAAAGGATGACGCAAATGTACCCGGGTACGGAACAATAATGTGAAAGCTGAGAGGCGGGGGATTTGAGAGGGGGGGCAATCGTACTCGGGCATAGTACGAATCAATCGTACCTAATATGAAAACATCTTGAGTCTCTTAAACCTGCATTGATTGAGTTTTTGGCTATTTGTGAAAAATTAACAAAGCCGTAAACACATCATTGATACTGTATCACCCTATTATGCTGATAAGGCGAACAGTTGTATATCAGTTGTGTAACAATCTTTAGATACTAAATACTCCACTATGTGCCTGTCTGTTGTTTGGAGCAGGGCAGGTAGTGAACAGATCACTGATAACAGCTGGTCTGCTGTGTGTGAAAATTAAGCCGTGACCCCAAAACAACGAGCTGAAAGACACTAAAATCCAAATCCTCTGCGCTTTTCGTTGTTTAATCTAAAAACATTGCTGGATAAGATAGACTTGATTCAGTTATTGCTTTTATGAGAATCAAGCCACTTCTTTCTCAGGTTCACACACAATAAAAGTAAAAAATGATAGTAATTTTGAAATTTCTCATTGGGGATTCTGAGAAAAGCTAAATAAGCCATGCATAATATTGCATTTAAAAGGATGTGCATTGAGCGATATGATGAATTATCAGTACCTGAAGAGTTTGTATTTGGAGCTGAAGGCCTTGGGACAGTGTGGCTGTGAGCAGTGGAAGGGTTTCTCTCCTGTGTGACTCAGGGCGTGGAGCCGGAGCTTCTCCTGTGAGGCAAACAGGGCCCCGCACACCAAACACTCGTTCCCACTCGCTTTCCCTACCTCTCCTCCTCCTTCTTCTCTCTCTTTCTCTTTCCCCCTCTCTCGCTCTCTCTCTCTCTCTATCCGTGGCAGCGGGGCGGCGCTCCCAAACAGCTTGGCGGCAGTCCTTCGTCCCTCTTCCTCCGGCGTCAGTGCGGTAATACGGTGTGAGGCATCGGCGGCAGCAGCTGCCATGGCAGCCCTAGAGTGCCGCTGCCATGAAAATTCACTTGTGGCTCCCCTGCCTTGCAGGCTCAACGTGGGAAGTTGTGGGGGGGGGGTTTGTAAAAAAAAGAGGGTGTTCGACAGCTCACAGGAAGGGCCAATGATCCAGCGGGAACATCGAGGTAAGCCAAAATCTGCTGTGAGATAGAAAGTACATGCTTTGAAGCTATTTCCAAGTTTGTGGCAACATTAAACATTTTTCTTGTAAAGCCAACTGTTTACCTGGTGAAATACTAATTCTTCTTTTGTCTCTGCCCTTTCCTTCTCTCTCTGCTTCAGTCGCTCCTCTCCTTTACTCTCTTGTTCTCTCCTCCTCACCCAGTCCCAACAGCTATGGTTGGCGGTGAGTGGGAAACACTGCTCTGCATTTTTACTGTCCTGAAGGAGAGAGTAAACATGACAAACATAAAGGTAAGTTGACAAAAGGTGACTCTGGTGAAAAATTGTAACAAAATGCATTGATGTAGACAACAACTCAAAACCTCAGAATCTGAGCAAGTTGAAAAGGAAACCTCTCGAGAGTAATATGTCATTTGCAAATTCCACCTCAAAAGCAAGTTTCCTCTGAGCGCACTAGGGGGAGCTGATACACAAATCTGACTGACACGAACTGCAAAGGTTTTGCAAAAACAGTTTTGTGAATGATGTCTCTCTCAACAGTCACAGCATAATACCTTTAATTGTACAATAAAAAATTGAATGAAATGACCCAGCCTCATCCCTCATCATGTGTCCTAACATGACAGAATACTGCACAATGCCAGCTTTGTGCAGTATTATATAAACACACACGTTTATGTGTGTACATGTATGTACTTGTTATGAAACTAGATAAGGCTCCTGTAATTCTTGGAGAAACACACACAACCCCCAATTGTAGAGAGAGGGTTGAGAGTTGAGAGTTGAGAGTTGGGGGTTAGGAAAGGATGGGGGGAGAGATATCCCACAAACTTCCTAGAAACAGCAATACCTGTTAAAACAGTCGCAAACTTTGAACTGAAAAAGTGGACAGTAGAACTGAAACGCTGCACCAAAAACAGCTACTGACCTGCAGTTGTTTATTAAAATCAACCACAAACTATATTAACTTGTGTTCCCGCTGAACTCTCTCTGTCTGTCATCTCTGCATTCCCTTATTTACCCTGAGTGACCTCTGTGACCCTCGCCTGCTAACACACCAGCTAAGTCCAAGGTTGAGCGGACACAACGCTGATCACAATGTTAGCCATGCTCCGAGTGCCAGTCACGTGCATGTCAGTATGGAAATTGAGGATTTGAATCCTCTTTTAATGGTCACACACATGTACACAGCACACAGTGAAATGTAGACTCTGCATTTAACTCATCCTAGTATTAGCAGCTACACAGCGTCCGGGGAGCAGTGTGGGGGTTTGGTGTCGTGCTCAAAGGGCCCAGGAAGTGAACTGTACCAGTCCACACTCCATACTTGGTCCCTTCGGGGACTTGAACC
This sequence comes from Cottoperca gobio, assembly GCF_900634415.1. Taxonomy (NCBI): domain Eukaryota; kingdom Metazoa; phylum Chordata; class Actinopteri; order Perciformes; family Bovichtidae; genus Cottoperca; species Cottoperca gobio. The sequence continues at coordinate 21,567,957 of NC_041361.1, forward strand.
AAGTCCGGTTCCCAAACCAAGACTGACTGAGCTACTGCCGCACATACACCATAAACACATGTGAGCATATGTGACAGAATGCACATACATGCACAACTCCGAATGTAATGGCATCTTTTCTGTGCGAGAGGTCAATGAGTTAAGGAAATGTGTTGGAATCTGCCCTGAGTGCTTTTGCAGATGCTTATATTTACATACTTATATAGATCTGCACAAACATGCTTCCACTGGCTATGGCTAAAATATGTACATATGAGGGTTGTGTGTGTTTTCAACTAATTTCTTCGACATGAGGTACACTTTAGCACATGCGTGCCTGTGTGCTCACGCATGTCTCAGTGTGCAAACATGTGTGTTTGTTCTCATAATGTATGTGTGTTTACAGAGGTGGTTAAGAGGACCTGACAGCTGTAGCGTTGTGTGGTGGTCATCACCCAGCAGGGAGGGTGCAGGGGGGTGACACCCGTCCCATTGACCACCCTCAGGGAGCCCGGCTCTATTGTACAGCCTACCCACATCGCACATTCCTGGCCTGAACCATGCCGTGTCTCCCTGCCTCTCTCCTCCGCACACAACAGCACATACAACACACAGAGTTCTGGTCACGCCGAATGCAACATCATGTACACCCCACCCCCCCACCCCCCACAAGCCGGCATGCTCAAACGCACTCACAAAGGCGCGCACACAGACAGGCAGATAAAGTACAATGAAGAGAATCCACACCATCAAGTTATAGAAATAAACTAAATAGAGCTTGAACACAAAGGGCACACCATGACAGACCATGTGGAGCAGTAACTTCACACATGGACGCCCTCAGGCCAGAACAAGTCCAAATGACTAACCTGGGCAATAGTGTTATGCTTGCATTATGTTATATTAAAACTCTATTTTCAATGAAAATGTTTTCATTTATACCTCACTGTTTCTTACTACACTGCTAATCATTCAATTTGACCACTAATACCACCTCAAGCAGTGAAGCTCTGCTTGATACGAAAAGTTATTTTTATTTACTTGTTATGTTGTATGTTTGAGAGTAATGATGATTACTGAAATATCGTAGAAAATAGTTTCTACGATACTACAGTAACTGGCGAAAAAGCAGTGACTACCTATTGCCAAACAGATAGCTAATGTAAGAAAGCTATATAAAGTGAAAGCTAGCTGGTGAGCTTTTTGTTCTCCCTAGCTTGCTGTAATTGAAAAATATTTTTGGTTAACCGCCATTTTACTAATTCAGTTTGGGTTTTTATCCAATATAACAGTGGCTAATTCATATGACAATGTAGAAAAGTACATCTAAACTAGGCCTTCTTACAGTTATCTAACGTTAGCCTAGCTTAGCAGAGTAGCAGAACAACCCTCTCAGCTTTTGACTCCACTGGAATTCACAATTTGGTGAGGCTAAATTACTTTCAAATCATATATTACAATGTATTAAATTGTAAATTAATAACTTTCTTTGTCGGTTTGTCTGTTTGTTTGTCTGTCAGCAGGATTACGGAAAAACTACTGGTCCAATTTTCTTGAAACTTGGTGAAAGGGTGCAGCATGGGCCAAAGAAGAACCCATTAAATGTTGTGGCTCCAAATCACAGGGCGGATACACGCATTATTTTTCACTTATGGAAATGGCCTTGGCGGAGTTCTGATTCAGATTTTTAAAAATGTTTGCTCCTCTGCACTCAGTGCCCTTCTAGCTTCTCTATTGATTTCGAAGGGGCCAAAGCAGTGCCATTCAAACGTTTCATCTGTTTGTCAGCCTGAAAACCTCACACCCTTTTTCTCAACTTAACCCGTTCTGAAGAATACATTAGCATGATTAGTAAGTTAGAACTGAGTTACAATGAAAGGAGGCATGTGGTCTACCAACATTTGAAGCAGCAAATCTTCACACTTCCCTGACTCTTACACATCAAGGTTTAGATTCCTTGTGTTTTCTCAGTCAACCAGGGTCGTTATTGATTTTCTATCAGCCAATTCATCAACATCCTTTATCATTTCTACAACTCAAAAGGTATAATGACAAAGGAGCGACCAACCAACAAGTGCATTAGGAGGTTTCTCACATTTCTCTCTGCCTCACTTCACACCGATACATCTTCCTCGTTTTTTATCACTCAACTAATTGAAAATCCGGCCAAAGTTTCTCTCATGTGGTCGCACTTTACATGTATAGAACCCGTACATGCACAACACTGTTACTGTACAGTAAATCCATCACCATCCGTCTGCAACTACAATTAACTTTGATATACAGTACGAGCTCCAGATTCACATGTTCAAACACTGCTCATGCACACAACACCTGTGTCTATACACGACAAACAAGGAAGATTGAAGTGGAAATAAGAACTAATTTACATGACTCTTCTTTTTTTGTATTTTCTTTACACACAGATAAAATAACATATTCTAATGAAAGGTTTCTGAGCAATTTTTAACTACCTAATAAAGATTAATAGTGTAGAGGTAGTAGAAACTGAAAACATGTTGTTTCTGCTTCACTAAAATGATTCAAAGGCCATTTATATTGTCACAGCTCTCATCAGATCTTTCTATCTCTCTGTTGTCAGTTTTGTTATTTTTCCTTTTAAATCACTTGTTTATTCCACATAACCTTGAAAATCTTCCATTTGGAATTGGGTTGTTGCCCTCCTTCAAGGACGTACATATACCATAAGAATGGGAGTTACAGTAATCTGAATGACTTAAAAATTTTCTCAACTTTCATGAAGGTTTTATAAGTATCTGGTGCACTCACTAGCACTCATGTTCAAACATTTGGAAAGTGAAAAAAACCCTTCATAAGCCGTAGTAGACACGTTTTTCTCTAAACCACTTTGAAAAGAGGAAAAAGACAGACTGGATGCTGACAACACACTAGGAATTTCTGCCTAAATCAGGTTATACATGTTTTCCTTTGCTGGTCTTACAGTACTCAATCCCAAGAAGATACAGAGATGGGACAGAATTCATTTTCCGTGAACCAAAACAAGACAGCTGTGTAAACTACCTTCCATTAAATACTCACCACTGCTCAAAAATGTCATCAAAGTAGCAGAATTATTAGATTACAAGTTTCTGTTTGTTTACTGGACATCCCCAGACAAATAACACCCACATTGACTCCGCTTCATTTCTAGATCACATAAAAGATAGAAACAGATGATAAAGTGGCGCTAGATTAGGTCAATACCATTGACTATATATAAGAAGTGGACCTAGCCACCGTGACATAACTCATTGGTGTGTGGTATGGACTACATTCTTGAAGCCTCGAGTTTGGCATTTTGGCCGTCGCCATCTTGGATTTTTATTACAATATATTACAATTAACTTCCAGGAAGTGAAAAGGCACCGTGGAAGGGTTAAAGCTCTAAGGCAAAAACACGGACAACACCCAAACCAGACAACGCTTCGGTAGCGACCTGTCACTCGCAAAGTAGCCCCGCCCTAAAGCATACTCTGCTTTATCGTCTATTTTACACTAAATGGGATGATAATTTACTAAATGAACATCATGCTGTATTAAAGAAGACTTGAAACTACAGATTGAGAGCATACATTCATTAGAAGAATGTGTACTGAGGTAATAAATCAAGTGAGAAGTCATTTTCTCATCGACTTCTATACAATCAGACTTTATTTTTCAAGCAGTGGAGTCGCCCCCTGCTGGATATGAGAGAGAATGCAGGTTTAAGACTCTTCTGCATTGGCTTTACTTTTCAGAACCACAGTTTAAAAGTGCTGCTAGAAATAAATAAATCATGTTAAATATCATCTAACACTGACTCATCAACCAACTGGTTATATTCTCATTATGGGACAGGTGATGTCAGTAGATCTGAAACGATTAGTTGATTAATCAATCAATAAATTGACAAAACATAAATAGGCAACTCTTTTGATGATTGAATAATTAAATCGATGAATCAATAAAGAAATAAATTACCCCTAAATGTCAGTGATAGGTAATGATCATCTCATTTGTTACTATAAACATACTACACAGGTAGTAGGTTAAAGGTCAGAGCACAAAGTGCTGCAGAACCAGGTTTTTTTTGTTACGCCAGCACAAACAGCACAACTGCAACTATTTCCAACCACTTATCACACTCCAGCGTCACAGCAGTGATCACAGAGTAAGACACAAACTGCTGCAGGATGGAACTTCATTCCAAAATGGCAGATTCCGCTACGACAAACACACGTGGAACCTCTTCTTACTTCTCCTAATCAAAAACGTTGAAGGCAGAATTGAACCGCCACTTTCCAACTGCCCGGGTGTCTTTAGTTTCTGTCCTGGATGAAAGAGCTTCCACATTCCTTTCCTGAGAGGTCAAAGGTCAGCCTCTGCACTGCCTGCCTGCCCGCCCGCCATGGCTCCACCATGCTGAGTGACTGGTATTAACCCCTTCACTGCCTGCCATACTCAATAACATGTGAGAGAAGGTTTCACGGTTTGTTTCTTTGTGGCGTTGATGGCACGATGCGGGGCCGAGCCGATACGAACCAGGCCAAACCAGAACAGGCTGGTCGTCTCTGCAGAACCGTGATCCACATAGCAGGACGGTGCGGCTACAGAATCTGCTCGTCTAAACTAAACAGTACAAACAAACTAAATATAGAAAGTGAGTTCACCGTCCAGAGCTTAGGTGACAACAGCCGCACTCGAGGGGAGAGGGGGGTGGTGAAGTGTGTGTGTATGTGTGTGTGTGTGTGTGTGTGTGTGTGTGTGTGTGTGTGTGTGTGTGTGTGTGTGTGTGTGTGTGTGTGTGTGTGCGCGTTTGCGTGTGTGTGCGCATGTTGCTCAAACATTAGATCTAAAACATTTGATAACACAAGAAATGTCATGTACTGTATGAAAAGTTTCATTAATGTCTAAATTCTAATTATGAAAAAGTAGACAGTTAGTGTGGGGCATGAAGGAGAGAGGGATAAAGGATGTCACTTGCAGCGGTGGAGTCAGGGGTCTTTGGAGCAGTCAAGTGACTCCAGTGAGAGATGGGGGGGGCAGGTCATGCTTTACTAAACACTTTGACCAGGACTGGAAGCCAAGGAGGATGAAGGCAGCATGGCCGCCACCATCAGCTCACTTCAGTGATGTCAAAACATTTCCAGCAGATTTCAAAAACTCTACTTTTGCTTTATTCCGTCAAACTGGCGAGGCTGCATCGGATAGTTTGCAGCGTAGAAGCTTCATTCATAACGTTGACATTCAGATTCTAAATCAACATTTGAATGATGCAACAGCTTAATGTCTGTTTAAACTCTGTATTTGTGCACAGTGTCACAAAGAGATCAGGCTTCACTGTGATACTGTTTGTGGAATTAGGTTCCAGTGGTGGCTGCGGAGGATTGTTTCAGACTTGAATTCAAAGATAGACGATTGATGTAATCAATTCCAAAATCCATAACATGTTTTTATCGAACCAAATGTTCTGCTTCAATCCATATTTATTGGCAAGTTTAGCTTTTTAAAAACAACCTTTTGTACTGTGGTAAAAAAAAACTGTTTGCTCTTCAGCTTGCCGCACATAAAGGGATCATGCACCTGTTTTAGCAGCACCATAAATTACATTTATATAACCACAATCACACATGGGGGGTCATGAGGTCATAACATATGATACAGCTCCATAAGAAAACCTCAAATAAGCTTTGAATGTAAAGAAATGACTTTAGTACAGCCCTACTAGATTGCATTACATGTTTTTGTCATCGTGGCAGCAGAGAACACATATAGATGAGGACAACACAGCCACTCAGCCAAACACAGTGTCAATAATGAAACAAAGAAAAGACCTTGCGTTTGTACTCGGTGCAAACTATTAATAAAATAACTAAAAAAAGAAAGACAATTATTCAGCATCAATTTTACGATTTACCGTTACCGTGAGAGGATATTCTGATTGTATCTGTTTAGTTTAGTTTTATATACTGAATGATTAATCCATTCATCTAAAAAAGGCATTTCCAGCACACCCAAACACAGATGTAACTGCAGGAAAGATCAATCTGCAAGTTGAAATAATACGATTTCGTTTGAAGGATCAAAGCATTCATTGGTTGCTTGCTGTTATTATTTACAGTCTTTAAATAATCTGTTAATGTGATGACTTTTACGATAAACTGACTTGTTTAGTCAAAACAAATTCAGAAATTTAAAAAACTTTACACTTTGATACACTAAGATATTAAAGATATTCAATTTACTATGATATAAAACATTTAGAAGCAGGAAACAGTGGATAATAATGTCAATGTTAAGCATTTTTCTTTGATAAATGTTTTAATTTGAATGTTTTTTGTATATTCTTTACAGGTTGAATGCAATGCAAAAAATATTAAAGTGCAATAAATCATGAGAAAAATAATTGTTATTTGGAGGAAATTATATAGCGAATTTTTCTGATGTATATAAACTGGTTCTGTCTTTATTATGTGATTTAACATTTTTAAATGACTTGGTAAATTAAAAATGAAGGCTGAGTGAGAGGTCTGTAGCAGATCTATTTCAACAGTGTTCCCTCTCTCTTTCTCTCACTCCATCTTTCCTCCCCTCCTCCCCCAGGTTTCAGTTCCTCTCCTGCTTGTGACCCAGGGTGAAGCGCTACACATGGAGGAAGGAGGAATTGAGAGGAAGAGCCCCCCCTCTTAACCAGAGACCAGAGCTCCGCTTTGCCATGCCAAACCCTCACCCATCCCAACAGTTAGCGTCGTGCCGGGATGTGGCCATAAACCCAGTAGCGCTGCCCTGGTGTCCTGGCTAAAGATAGCCCAGGCTGTGGTCTGGCTGGGGGGAAGAAGGCAGGGCTCATCTAACTGTCACCAAGGAACACCTTCACTACTGCACTGCCTGCTTCTCCTGACTTCACCCTGCTGTAATGTTACACTGAAAAAAGTTGTAAATTTCCCTTAACTGTTGCTGTTTTTGCACTCATTTAAAGGCTTCTTTTAAGTTGTCATCCAACACTTTTATGTCCATGTGTATATTTCCTGCTGATTAAACACAATAGTGATTATACTTACAACCAGCTAACGACTGTTTTCTAATCTTAACACTCTTTGACATTTCTAGAAGCATACAGTGTTTTTCTTTGGAATACATAAATAAAAGAATCAGAAAAGATTCTGGTATTTGAGGGTTCTCTGAACATGTAAAATATAACACAATTCATTACAGAGCTATTCTGGAAGTTTGGCCTTCAGTGCATGGCTGGAGTCCTGTGTTAAGAAGGAGACTTGTAGCAGAATGTATTTGTAGAGTCTGGAAGGTGAGACAACGTTTCTATGCTTACATCGTAAACGTATGTGTGAGTAATTATGTTCCTGTCTGACAAATGTTTCACTACTGCAAAGTATTTTTGGTGTCTGACATGTGTGCTGGTCACCTGTATGTGCATGGCACAATAAATAACAGCCCATCCAACAATAACTGGTTAGTTGACATGATATACCAAAAATAATAAAAACAACCTTCCCTACTAAATGTACAACAAAATCTAAAGGAAAGCACTGTGTAATATTCCATAATGGTAAGTGCACAGCCAAAACCCCACAGCTCATTCCAGCCTGGTAAAAATAACATTTCCATACAATGAAACTGCATTGTCAATTATATTCCGTTTGTTTTTGACGTATCACAAATAGGTTTCAAACTCAGGAGGTCAGGATGGATGGATGGATGGGTCAAACAAACAAGAGACCGCTGTCTGTGTCCCGTGTGAAACCAAAAGTCAACGTTCAACTTATTTCAACTTAATACATAACGTAATTACCTCACAAACAGACACTTATACAAAACATACTTATTTTAACCCCATTTTACTAAACCTAACCATGTAGTTTTGTTTCAATTCCCAATGTTAACCCCGTGTTTAAAACTGTGACTATGACTCGGGGGCTCGAGAATAACGGCATTCCGTCGACAAGTTAAAATCCAAAAGGAAATGAGACATTTTTAATTTTGGTTCTGCTTATCGGTTCCTAAAGCACAAATCTGGTTGTGAGTCCTGGACCGCAGGACCTCGTCTGCTCCCTCTCACAGAACACACAGAAGGCACACACTTGACTTTTTGTTATTATTTATTTATTAACCTCACTATGACTCGTCCAGGGGACACACCCTATTTTTAGCTAGCTAGTTAACGTTAGCTGTTAGCTGTCAGCTGTCAGCTGTTAGCAGCTGGTATCGGAGGTGCTATTGACTTGCAGTACGGTGCGTTCAGGCTCTATTAATTAAAAATGTGTTTTGGGCGACGGTAAAGTATAACGTTACCATGTTTTCAAATGTAATCTTATTAGAAACTTATTGAAGTTTACAGTTGTTAGAAGGAGAAGTTTTCACAGCAACACAAAATAGATATTGGCGAGTGAATTATGACGTGTTTAACTTCCTAACAAAAAACAGTAATCAAACGTAATAAAGGACTGTATGCTGAATGCGGGATTTCATTTTGTTTTTGAATTGGCATTGAGAATCGTGGATTTTCACTGGTATTAGTATCGACTACTAAATGTCTGGTATTGTGACATCCCAAGTCTCGACACACAAAAATGTGAACAAAGGACGATACAAAAGCCCAGTGTGATGGTAGCAGAATAAGTAGTACTACAAGTATTATGTATTAATATATCCATCCAGCATCCAGTGTGTGTGTGTGTGTGTGTGTGTGTGTGTGTGTGTGTGTGTGTGTGTGTGTGTGTGTGTGTGTGTGTGTGTGTGTGTGTGTGTGTGAGGAGGATGCCGGGGTCAGCCAGGTTGTTGGGGGTGACACTGAGTCCACGCTGCCTATTTGACACTGGGAATGTGTTTGTTAGTGAGAACGAGGGCCACACACTCTCATTCACACACACACACACACACACACACACACACACACACACACACACACAAAGATGCATGAACAAGTCCTTGCCTATACATCCCATATGAATGCACATCTAATCAAACTTTTTTTAAACACAAATGGAAACAGCATAGGCCTACATAATTAACGGTAAATATTCATGGGAGCTGTAGTTTTTTATTTGCTAACAAATGAATCATAAAAACACAAAGATTTGAACTTCAAAGCAAGCGTAGTAGATGCCAATTTGTTGTAGAATATGTAAACATATTTTTTTGCAGAAAGACAGAAGAGAGAAATGCTCATAGAGAGATTAAATTGAGTTACAGCAGTTGAACCGTGGCTACCTAGTTTGACATTCAACTGTTAAATGTCAGTCATCTCCTGATAAGAGAAACTCCCTCACATAGAGTCTTTAACCCTTGTGCCTCATTAGGGACATTTGTTTTTTTTACCATTTTTAGATACATGTGTTAATGCAATGCAAATATGTGAATCTTTTATTTATTTTGTTTCAACCTCAAGTTCAACCTCAGCTTCTATAATATGCCCATAATAAACTGTCTATCTAAAATACAGACACTCAGACCTATTGAAATCCATTAAAAGCACCATTTTTGATCCCACAACCATTACAGCATAAAAATGATTTAAGATTTAAGATTTAAGATTTGGAGGGATGCAACCCTCTTTTTAATGGTCACAGATGCAGAGCACACAGCACTCAGTGAAATGTGTTCTCTGCTTTTAACCCATCCTAGTACCAGGAGTCTAGTACTAGGAGCAGTGGGCAGCTCATAGGACAGCGCCCGGGGAGCAATGCCTTGCTCAAGGGCACCACGGCAGGGCAGGAGGTGAACTAGGACCTCTCCAAGTAGCAGTCACACTCCATTGCGCCCTACTATATCAGGCTTTCAATCAAGAGCTCTGGCTTCACAATTGTAGTTTTTACCATTTTCCACCAGATTGAGCCATGTTCTCCCTATGTTGCAAATACATGCTGTTTTCATGGTTTAATGCACAACAAATAATGTTGTTGATGCTAATCATTGACATATCCCAACAAAAAAAAGTTTGCCTATCACTTAGTATACTTAGTGGCACATGGGTTAAGCTTGGACGCAGTTTCCTCAAATGTATCTGGCTGAATTATGAAAATAACTGCAGCACCATTGTATTTAGTTTTACACAAAAAGTGAGGTGAAACCAAATTCTAGTTTGACTTTCAGGGAGGATAAACTCTTCAGAGAGGAAACATCGACAAATAGCTCTAAACCACATTAATTCCTGCTGCTGACAATTATAAGGAAAATAAATAATGAGGGAAAACTACCCGAAAGTACACGCACAAGCTTTCGACTCATTTTTCACTTTCATCTGGCATTTGTTTTGACCTCCCCATCCGTTTCTTCCTCCCATCATCCTCCTCCTCCTCCCTGCCGGTGCTTCTGCTCCTCCTTCATCTCTTCAACCCTCTATCCCTCACTCCTTCTCTTCTCTCTCTCCCACATGCCAATTCAAACACCCAGAAATCAGCCTGCGCTCATTAAGAGCCTCACAGAGAGAGACAGAGAGAGAGAGGAGAGAAGAGAGACAGAGAGACAGAGAGAGAAGAGACAGAGACAGAGAGAGCGAGAGAAGAAGAGAGAGAGACAGAGACAGAGAGCAGAAGAGGAGAGGCGAGACCAGACAGAGAGAGCAGAGAGACAGAGAGAGAGAGAGACGGAGAGACAGACAGACAGACAGACAGACAGACAGACAAACAGACAGACAAACAGACAGACCGACCGACAGACAGAGGGAACATAACAACACAACAAGAATGAGATGAAAAGAGAAGAGAGAGCAACCAGCTGACAGGAACAGGGTGGAAGAGAAGAAGAGTGAGAAGAGCAGACAACACAGATGTTCAGAACAGCAGCCGCTGTTATATTTGTGTGTGTGTGGGGCGGGGTTCAAAACAGCAGTGTGTGCATTTCAGGGAAAAATCAATGAGAAGCTTAAGTTATACTGCAAAAAAAGACTTTACACAGCGAGGCCTGAGATCCACAGGTTCAATCATACTAAAAACAAGCACATCTTCAGCCTTTCTTGCTCGGCTCCGGCATGGAGGGAGCCTCCTCTCCCCAGTGTCAGAGCTCGCAGATGAGTCTTTGTATTGGAGCAGAACTGAACCTATTGGGTAACAGATCACAGGTGAGCTGCTCAGTCTGATACACAAGAGAAGGAGAAGCTATTAAACTACGGCCTACAGTAGGTGTACAGTACAAATTGGTGAAGCAACTGTGCAGGATGCAACAGGATTATTTTCATTATTAATTCATCAGTCAATTGTTTTCTTGATTAATCGTTTCTTCTATAAAATGTCAAGATATTCAGTTAATCAGAGATATTCAGTTTTTGATTATGTGACAAAGTAAGGCAGCAAATCCATTTTTGCTTAAAGAAAGACTGCTGGTTAATTTCAACTTTAGATTTATTAACTAATTGTTTGAGCTCAGGATGCACTAACCCGATGCACCCGGTCCATACTGACTTTATTATCATGTTGCCCGATCCACATTAATGTTGCACCAACAAGGATGAATTTCATTTCATTTATCCCCGTTTAGTAAATCCAAGTTTATTTATGTAAACCGAAGTTAAATAGAGTTTAGAGTTAAATAGTTTAATCAATATGAAGATGCTCGCCTGTACCCGCATTTAGGAAGAAGAAGAAAGAAAGAAATGTGCGTGTGTTGCGGGACCTCGTAAGTAGGATATAAAGTAGGGCGGGGAAGCTGTTTCAGCTGCTCTGTGTTCCTGAACAAAAGGTTACATTTTTGCTAGCCAGTTAAAAAGCGAGTTAGCCACGGTACTCATGATGGCTCCAGAAGCTTTCTCCTCCTGATGGCTTGAGTCTGTTCCTTAACTGAGGCCTTAAACCTCCTCCAGTGTAAGTTTAAACTTAATACTGAATCACATTTTAAATTTGAGTTTAAAGTTTTTGTGCAGCAAAATTTGATTGAATCTAAGTTTAGTGTAAAAACTAAATTGATGTTTAAAGACAGGCTTAAATACAATCTTTTTCTTAATTATAAGATAGTTTGGTGCAACATGATTTAAAGTTAAACGATGATTTAATCCGATTTAAAAAGTATTCCTTGTTGGTGCAAATCAACTTTCTATGTCAGTGTAATTGTGAAATTCCTTGTTTTCTCTTTCTGCTACATTCATTAAGTGTCAGCGGGCTGACAGTCTTTAGTGCCACAGCAGCCTGGACTCGTGTTACCTGACGTAAAAAATGATCCCAATGACTTCCAGACAGTGTGATTTCAAATTTGGGGAAAAGAGAGCTCTCAGGAATGTGTATCTGAAACACCGTTAATGTTTTGGAATAGTGGAATCTAGTTCCAGTAAAGTGTCTATTAATGAGTTGTACACCTTTATTAATCATTTTTGTCGAATTCAAAGTTTGAGTTAAGAAACTCTTTTGTAGAAATATGATCTAGTGTTTTCTTTTGTATATAATTAAATTGTGATTAAAAAATACAAATTTTACTACCAAACAGTTAACTAGTGCTTAAAACGGTTAAAAGTGTCATCATTGATGTATCATGCTATGCTATGCTATGCTATGCTATGCTATGCTATGCAATAAGTAGAGGGAGTACTAAATATTTTCCTGTCTGTGGCACTCAGCCCTCAGCACACTGGTTCCTACTGAAGACGTAAATGTACATTTAATAAAACATCTGGCCATTAAGTTCTTACCAAACGTTACTCAATCAGGAGGAAATAGAGCATTTGTTGGGGACTATTTTCAGCTGCGGATTAATCTCCATTTGGCGCTCTAGTGAGTATTTCCAGCAGCAGGAGTGTGTAAGCCTGAATCCAAATAAAGTACACAGAGTGTGTGTTCATGGTAATGAAGGAACATGTCACCCAGTGCAGAGTTGTTGGACAACTATGGCACAGAGGAATATGTGTCAGGTTTTGCAATATTTGTTAGTAGGATTAGTTTCTAGTTAGTTTTGGTCTTTAGAACCATCATACCACTTTTTTACTTTTTCAAGTTTTATGCAGTTATAAGTTGAACTGATAACACCATCAGACACAAGATTTCACAAAGAAATGTCCAAAGAGAAACACTTTGTATTCTCTAATATTATCAATCTGACCAACACTATTCTTCAGTGCAATAGGGAGGTACAATGCAAGTTAAGAGGAAGGTGAAGGAAGAAAGAAAGAAAGAAGTGTTTTGGGGTGTTGGGGGGGGGGGGGAGGGGAAGGAAGAATTGACAGGGAGTCTGTGCAGAACGAGTGTTAAGCTCAGGAGTTATTCATTAACACATTTTAACGCAGCACTTTCCTTCTCCTTTCTTCCAGCCCCCAGAGATAAAAACACACACTCATTTGAATGACTGGGATACCAGAGGGTGGTCTTCCACCTCACTACCTCTCCAACACTTTAAATGTGTGTGTGTGTGTGTGTGTGTGTGTGTGTGTGTGTGTGTGTGTGTGTGTGTGTGTGTGTGTGTGTGTGTGTGTGAGTGTGCGTGCAGGGGGGAATGTAAGGAGCTCTGTTAGAAGCTCTGTCTTCCTCTGAGAAAGGTTTAGGTTTCAGTTGGAGGGTAAAATAGTTAACAGATTGCCCGGCATCCGCAGCGCTGCTCCTTCCTCCACACTGCTGACACCCTCCCACTCCCCGTCAAGACAAACCCACCAACGCAGCCGCTCCACATGCAAACCACAGTAATACTGAATATTATAGTAAGCATTGATAAATCAGCTGAAGTATTGATTGGGTTCTTGGAGGCCATGCGGCCGTCTAGCTGAGAATGAAGGGAGATTAACCAAGCAGCAGGTGAGCGACTGGGAACTAGGCCTGACTGACTGAAAGATAATAAATCTGACAGATTGATGCTAATTTGTGCTCTGGAGTTGCCTAATATAAGTTTTACTTTAAACTTTGAAGGGCTGCAACGAACAGTTTGAAGCTTGGAAGTTCGTTCTGTGACTTAAGGAAGACACATAAAGATCAGGCTTCACTGATATTATTAGTATTACACTATTTGTAGAATTAGATTCCAGTGGTGGCTGCGTAGGATTCAAACATTTCTAATAACTCCAGAGCGTTGTAAAGTCCAAAAGTTAACATTTTTTGAAAAAAGATGGATGTAATCATTTCCAAAATTCACAACATGATTTTATCTAAGGCAGTCACCATGCACCTGTATTACCTGATCTCACACTACCTTGTTCAGCGGGGCTGCTTTTCTTCCATTTCACCTGCACACAGCTTCTAAATAAATATAAATAAAACAAATGCAAATGTAGCTTTTTGAAGAAGAAAAACATCCTCCAAGTCATTATAATGAAACTTTCTCCAAAAAATGTGCAACTTTCCTAAGTCATTATTATTAAGTCTTTACTTTGAGATATTAAGACTTTATTTCGAGATATTAAGTCTTTATTTCAAGATATTAAGACTTTATTTCAAGATATTAAGTCTTTATTTCGAGATATTAAGACTTTATTTCGAGATATTATGACTTTATTTCAAGATATTAAGTCTTTATTTCGAGATATTAAGACTTTATTTCGAGATATTAAGACTTTATTTCATGATATTAAGACTTTATTTCAAGATATTAAGACTTTATTTCAAGATATTAAGACTTTATTTCGAGATATTAAGACTTTATTTCAAGATATTAAGTCATTATTTCGAGATACTAAGTCTTTACTTTGAGATATTAAGACTTTATTTCGAGATACTAAGTCTTTACTTTGAGATATTAAGACTTTATTTCGAGATACTAAGTCTTTACTTTGAGATATTAAGACTTTATTTCGAGATACTAAGTCTTTACTTTGAGATATTAAGACTTTATTTCGAGATACTAAGTCTTTACTTTGAGATATTAAGACTTTATTTCGGGATATTAAGTCTTTATTTCAAGATATTAAGACTTTATTTCGGGATATTAAGTCTTTATTTCAAGATATTAAGACTTTATTTCAAGATATTAAGACTTTATTTCGAGATATTAAGACTTTATTTCAAGATATTAAGTCATTATTTCGAGATACTAAGTCTTTACTTTGAGATATTAAGACTTTATTTCGAGATACTAAGTCTTTACTTTGAGATATTAAGACTTTATTTCGGGATATTAAGTCTTTATTTCGAGATATTAAGTCTTTATTTCAAGATATTAAGTCTTTATTTCAAGATATTAAGACTTTATTTCGAGATACTAAGTCTTTACTTTGAGATATTAAGACTTTATTTCAAGATATTATGTCTTTATTTCGGGATATTAAGACTTTATTTCAAGATATTATGTCTTTATTTCAAGATATTAAGTCTTTATTTTGAGATATTAAGACTTTATTTCAAGATATTAAGTCTTTACTTTGAGATATTAAGTCTTTATTTCAAGATATTAAGTCTTTATTTCAAGATAATGTCTTTATTTCAAGATATTATGTCTTTATTTCGAGATATTAAGTCTTTATTTCAAGATATTAAGTCTTTATTTCAAGATATTAAGTCTTTATTTCAAGATATTATGTCTTTATTTCAAGATATTAAGTCTTTATTTTGAGATATTAAGACTTTATTTCAAGATATTATGTCTTTATTTCAAGATATTAAGTCTTTATTTTGAGATATTAAGTCTTTATTTCAAGATATTAAGTCTTTATTTCAAGATATTATGTCTTTATTTCAAGATATTATGTCTTTATTTCGAGATATTAAGTCTTTATTTCAAGATATTAAGTCTTTATTTCAAGATATTATGTCTTTATTTCAAGATATTAAGTCTTTATTTCAAGATATTATGTCTGTATTTCGAGATATTAAGTCTTTATTTCAAGATATTAAGTCTTATTTCAAGATATTAAGTCTTTATTTCAAGATATTAAGTCTTTATTTCAAGATATTATGTCTTTATTTCAAGATATTAAGTCTTTATTTCAAGATATTAAGTCTTTATTTTGAGATATTAAGTCTTTATTTCAAGATATTAAGTCTTTATTTTGAGATATTAAGTCTTTATTTCAAGATATTAAGTCTTTATTTCAAGATATTAAGTCTTTATTTCAAGATATTAAGTCTTTATTTCGAGATATTAAGTCTTTATTTCAAGATATTAAGTCTTTATTTCAAGATATTAAGTCTTTATTTCGAGATATTAAGTCTTTATTTCAAGATATTATGTCTTTATTTCAAGATATTAAGTCTTTTAATTATTACGTTTTTGACATCTTTTGTTTCCTTCACACGCGCTCCATTGATACTTTACCTTCTTCAAACCCCAAAAACTGTTCAAAGAATCGGAGAAATAAAAACGCTTTTTAAAAACGCTGCTCATAACTCATGTTCACACTAGTGTCACACAAGCAAAGCAGATTTGTAATCTGGTTTCAAATTCATTTCTGAACATTAGAAAACTTAATTTCAGTTTGTGTCTTCTCATGTCACACACACACACACACACACACACACACACACACACACACACACACACACACACACACAGATAGCTGCTACTGAAAGTCACTCGCTGGCAAAATGAGACCATCCAACCAAAGCAGTAGAATGAAGAGGAGGCCGATGACGTGAGCAGATTGGCCAGGCCACACTGAGGCGGGGAGAGGGGCGAATAGGGGAGGAGAGGGGGGTGAGTAGCAGGGAGCGAGGCTGTATCACGTGACTGAGTCCAGCAGAGAGTGTTATAATAGGCCCCCTCTCGGAGCAGAGAGGCAGAGGCTGGATGTGAACCAAAATCCCTCTACCACACACAGGCTGGCCATTGTTGGCTATTCACTGGACTCCATCTCGGGGCACTTTATCATTCAATTAGGACAGCTTTCACACCGCACACCACAGAAAAGAGGCCTTCAATCAAACTGAAAACTTCACACTGGCCCTGGAGGGGACGCAGAAAGAGGACTCGCAGTTGTCACCCCACTTTCATTTTTCCAACTTGTTGTTGTTCACCGGGACTTTGAGCGGACAGAGAAGCAGAGACAGAGGAGGGAGAGAATAGATAGAGAGATGTGAGGAAAAGAGGAGGAAGTCCCTCTGAGAACCATTACATGTTTGCTAAAACATGTGCGTTTATGAAGCTGATGGAATGCATTTGAGTGGGTGAGGGGTTTAATTCGGTAAGTGGTCGTGGGGGGAAAAGAGAGCGAGAGAGAGAGAGAGAGAGAAAGAGAGAGAGAGAGAGAGAGAGAGAGAGAGAGCGAGAGCGAGAGAGAGCGAGAGAGAGGGAGAGAAAGTGAGGAGAAGGGGGAAAATTCAAAGCTCCGAGAAGAGAATGGCACAGAGGAGTATACTTGAAGGAAATAATGAGAAGGAGAAGTATGCTTGAGAAAAGAGGGGAGACGGTGAAATGCGCTGCGAGGGGGAGCAGAGAGGGAGCTCAGCAACTGATCAAAACACAGCATTAGGAGGGAGACGCAGGAGGGAGAGGGGAGGAGTAGTCGATAAACAACTTAGAGAAGTTAAAAAAGCAGGTGATGAAGGATAGAAGCATGTGAGCATCCTGCAAACCTCCCTGGAAAAGATAAGAAAATACACCAGCAAAATGTAAACCTCCTCTTTAGCACTTATAATCAGTATATAAACATGTAATAACAATGCAATATGTTGTAGTCATAAGCAGATATAAGATCATTTTAATAGTGCTTGTTAACAACTATAACTCCCTCTGTGTAGAATCTGTGTGGTAGACAGATAATGAATATAACACAGTTGTAATCATATAGAACATGTCTTCTAAGTGTATATGAATAGGATGTATGAGAAATGTTATGTTAATATATGTGTATATATTTATTTTTCATTAGTATTTTCTTTTTAAGTGAATTATATGAATTATAATTATTACTTCCGCCATGGATTTTCTTGGAACTTGGTGGAAGGGTGTAGCATTAGCCAAACGAAGAACCCTTTAAGCTTTGGATCGTATCTGAATCGCAGCGTGGATACACACATTATTGTTCACTTTCGTTATCATTGCGAGATAGGGCATTTGTGTTGCATTAATAATCTGAAAGATGAGTTCCCAACTGGGAAAATGTACGTGAACGTATGGGGTGTAAGAATTCTTTGTCAAACTATTTCAGAGGTCAACAATGATTTTCAAATTCAACAGAGCACTTTTAAAGGTTGCGAACTCGAAACAAAGCAAGTTGCCTTTGGCGATCTCACCACTGGCCTCATGAGTCCACACATACCTGCTGTGTACTACCAGCCATGTTTACACGCGTTAAGGGAATATCTGAGAAGACGCTTACAGCGGAGACAGCTGATTGGTCATGTGAGTTAAATGCATGAGAACTTATTTGGTGAAGGCGTTTGCATATCCCGTTTAGTACATCAACTATTTTTCGACAAAAAGCTACCTCTAGCTCTAATAACAACCTTTTTTGCCAAGTTTTGCTTTATACGTATGAAACACGGCTAGAGTGAGTAATGCTGCTCTTTTGATCAATCCATACATTCGTCGACTCACTTATTCAGTTCACGCTCCTCATATAGTGAGAGTAACTCTGATTTCCACTCCCCATTTCAACATCTCAGCCAGCGAACATTCGCTTGAGCTGCGGAGACATTTCCTTTGTCTACCAAGGGAGTTGGAGGTTTTGCTTGGCATCACAGTATTTAGTGAGTAGGGGATTGTTGAGCAGGGTGGGGTGGTCAAGGCGTTATTAAAAATCACTTCAGAGGAAGGAAGAGGGGATGTGTCATCAGACACCGTGGCTACATTCTGCTTTCTCCCACTTTTTCTTACTGGCTCCTGAGTATGAATCAGGAGCAGCGATCATCTGTCACTACTACTGTAGCTGTGGGTGTGTGAGTCAGGAGCTACACGCGCTCTTGCTCTCTGCGCGTGGATCAGGTTTTGTCTCATTCGCTGACTCACTAATCGGAATCTCAAGGCTGGTCTGGACAGACCGGGTCCATATTCCAGATATTACCGTGCTGTTAACACACACACAAACATAACTCTGTGTTGAGTCACAATTGGAATCTCAACAACACTTTGGCATGCGTCAGTCCTTTCTCTGCATGTGCATACTCGACTGTCAAGTACTGGTGCATTCCTCGGTTACAGCGCATAATACCAGTGCACCACACTACTTCCACTTTGACTCAAATGGCAGCTTACTATGTGAACAGATAATAATAGCAAAGCTGGTGATCATGAATATAGTTATTTTTTTCTAATCTGATTGCCCAGTTTTGGTGAATCTCTTCAAAACATGAAATCGACGGCCAAACAAATCCTTAAATTCAACTAAATCTGAACACACTTGTGTAGTGACGTACAACGTTTTAATTAAAGCAACAGGTATCTCTGGGGTTGACGTCGATGAGGTTTTTTCGAGCAGGTACAGAGGCTGTGCTGATAATGACTCTCCATCATTAGAAGAAAAGTCCAACATTGTCACCTGCTCAGCTCCATATGCCAGTTCATTTATATATTAATAAAGAATCCTCTACCTTTCAACAATATTTACTGAAAATAATTAATAATTATCTTTATATCATACTTATCCACTGGTGTCTTTCTTTATAAAGTAATTATTTAGAATATAAAATGTCAGAAATGTCTGTTTTCAACAGTGAAAACATATTTTTAAGAAATCAATTAGCAAAGGCTTTTTGAGAAGCTGTAACCACATATGGTATTTTCATGATTCATGTGTCCATCGTCAGAAACTTTATTAGCATTCAATTATTATTTTGATAATAAGTTATTCTTTCATTGTCATCTAAGAAAAAAGGCCAAAACTCACTCTTTGCATTATAATAATTACAATAATTAATTTCTGAACTAATTATTATTATAATTATTGTATATAACAGTAAGCTGACTATCTTTGGCCTGTTATTCTGACAAAACATTTTATATTTCAACTTCTGGATCTGGGAAACTTGTGATGGGTATTTATTTGTACTATTTTCTGAATGTCTGTTACATTTTATAACAAATTACAAGCGTTTTTGTCACATAAGGAATTCTGTCATTTATTATCTATCTGTGTAAGGGTATGCAGCAGCTCGTCACCCACATACAAAAAATAAATATATATATATAAAAAGATAATATATAAATAAGCCTAAAGCTTAAAAACTCAATGAGAAATTAAAGATAAATACTTAAATAAATCATATAAATATCAAAGAACACGTACAAATCACACTGGAGCTGAAACAATTAATCAATTAATCAAATACTTGATTAAAGGAAATAAAGCAATTTCAAATTTTCATTTATCAAGCAAAAACGACAAATATTTTTGCTGTTTTGTTAACCGTAATCATTTTCTGCCTTTCGTCTTTTTATAAAATGAATATCGAATCACAGTGAAAAGTTCAACAGACTGCAGCATCAGTCTCTGCTCATCCAGATCCAGATCCATGCACGACACCTGCAGAGATGAGAGGAGCTTTTACACGCTACATCTGTAACAGCCACGAGCATGTCAGCATGTAGTCCAAGGTATGTCCCGTCTCTGCCCGAGCAGTCAGTCCTGCATGATGGCCGGCCAGCAGGGCAGCAGCTCATGTTTCATTTGGTGGGTCTGCAGATACCTGACCAGCTGCTCCAGTGCTGCTCTACTACATCGACTACTACTCAGGCTCAGGCAAAGTCAACAAGCCAAACAGCACATTTCAAAATGTCTTCACTTGGATCTGAATTAATTTGAAGTATTTCCATTGTTCAGAATGATTTATGTGGACGAGGGGAGGTCAATATGACAGAAACACACTCTGTTTTTTTGTCAATTTCTAGTTGACTAAAAGTCTGGAAAATGAAACCCGAGCTATTTTAGCAAACAGCACAGGAAACGGAACTGTTGCATTGACAAAAAAAACAGTCTCTCTCTCTCTCTCTCTCTCTCTCTGTCTCTCTCTCTCTCTCTCTCTCTCTCTCTGTCTCTCTCTCTCTCTCTCTCTGTCTCTGTCTCTGTCTCTCTGTCTCTCTCTCTCTCTCTGTCTCTCTCTCTCTCTGTCTCTGTCTCTGTCTCTGTCTCTCTGTCTCTCTCTCACATAATTTCGATCTAATCTTAGTCAACAGTTTGCCCACATGTATTTGGCTATTCGAAATGTGATTGTCCAATCATTGTTTAGCAACCGTAACTAGGCACTGCAGGCCTGTTGGGTGAGGGATTTCTTCGCATGTTGCAGCGCTGTGTGGGACATGGAATGGATCGAACTGTGTGTTTATCTGCTTTAACGAAAGCTGTAAGTGTCAGCTAGTTCAGCACCAAACTAACTCGTGGGGTTACAGGTTACGTTTAAAAGAAAAAAATAAACACATAGCAGACATAGCTAATGGGTAACAGCTAGTACTTCCCCACTGTGTCAAGGATGGGTTAAAAGCAGAGAGCAAATATCACTGTGTATGCTGTGTAGATTTGTTGGATCTTTCACTGAGCAACCCCAGATAAACTCATTACATGAGATAGTGTTACGTTTGTGAGCCTCCTCTCCCGTAACATTAATAGTGAAGTGAATAGTCAGCTAAGCACCCAATTTCCTTATCATTTTTGTAAAACTAGTACTAGCTTGCTCAACACGGCAATACAACAACAATGCTGTTTGTTCATGGATCATCAACCTGTGAGGATGCTGACTTCTTTCCTGGGACAAGCTGCTTTAGCCTCAGTCTTTAAGTACAATTAAATAGCCATCAAGTGAATATTTAAGACGTTTTCATTTTAAAACAAGTTACCTTGAAGCATTAAAAAGTCATCAACTCCTGGATACATAAAAACTGCGAGAGAAAGTTTTAATTTCAGCTGGAAAATCAACGGCCGGCGCTGTAAATGAGAAGCCTGCTTTTGTCTACCAGCAAAGTCAAAAATGACAAAACATTCCAGGGCATATTTACAAAAGGACTGCGTGGCTTGGCGGCTCCTTAACCTGCACGAATAAGACAAAAAGAAAGTGTAATCCTCGCAGCATCCGCAAAGGGAGAAAGGCACCGAGCAAATGTGCTATTTGCACATATTTAAATGAGCTACTATGCTAATGAAAAGAGGCTCTTTGCAAAAACTGTCCAATTCACAAAGATCAGCGCTAATGACGTTTATACTCACAAACGTGGATGTTAAATCATTTTTCTCTCTGCCATTGTTCTGCCTGCTGGGGTCTTGGCGCAATAACATTTCTACTTTGCTACACTCAGCCAGATCAGACGCAAAGAAAAGTTACATTTCCCTCACAAAATACCATTAGCACAATATGTTTTGTGAATGGGACCTTGAGAGGGGGCAGAGAGGGGCTGCAAATCATCAGCAGCCACAATCCGTTCTTTATGAATCTGCCCCTTCGGGTGTTAAATCTGCCACTGTCATCATAGTGATCTGCACATGTGCGGCGCGAGGACACAGTCGTAGCAACAGTTACTACTGAATACTCAGTTGAGATTTACAATTCCATGCCGACTGAGCAAACTCTATCTGTTGATGAGGCTCCTGTGAAATGATGAAAAGCTCCAAAGCAACTACTGACGGGACATCACAGTGAGAGTATGTTGTCACTTGCGGAGGTATACAACAGTGGCTCGGCAGGCTGAGGTGTGTTTGCGACACATGTAATGAAATCCACCAAATTACCTTTGTGACATGGCATCCCTTCTGCCACTCTGCTTCTCCTCCCCAAACCCTAACTGTAAAATATCACCACATGTATTCATCTTTTCTGGCTCTTTTACTGTAAGTCTTTTCTGTTTCCTACTTGTGTTTATTTCCAGCAGTCCCTCAATGACCCGGTCTGCAGTGGATCATCTTTGAAACCAACAGACGTCCCTCTATTCCCAAGTCAGTCAGTGCCTAAGGTTAAGTACAAGTCGATCAGTGTCTGAGAGACGACCCCTTAACCAACGCTGTGTTTACTGCACAGAGAGAAAAGCCTATTAATAAATCTGTTGCAGACAGCCTGGCGGAAGTGGCCCGGGGGCTGTAAACTCAAAGTCTGGGAGAGAAGGATGGATGAAGGGCAAAACAGAGAGGGATGGGTGGACAGAGTGCGAGAGAGAAAAGGGGAAGAAGAAAGAGAGAAGAAAAGAGAGGACGGAAAGAAATTAAGATGGAAATGGAGGGAGGGAGGGAAAAGAGGGAGAGGAAAGACCGTGTGTGTGTGTGTGTGTGTGTGTGTGTTGTGTGGTGTAAACCATGGGTGCTGCTTGATGGATGGATCTAGGTTCTGAAAAGCCACAGCTGCCCCGCTCTTCCTAGAAAAAGATCCACGAGGAAAAGTGGCAGTATGTGGTTCAAGCATCTAGCATCCTCTTACTATTTCTGACCGGCATGCTGCAGGACGCGTCAGAATGTGCGCAGGTCCAGAAAGCCTCAGCGAGAGTGTGAGCAAATGAGAGCATGCAATGCGTGTATTATTAACTTTGGGCCTATGCATAATAAAAATGAAAATGTGAAGGTTATTTTTTTACTTTAATTAGCCTTGTAAATATCTGTGTGTACGCGAGTGTATGTGCTGCACTGCACATTGGTCTGTTTTCAATCAGTCCATTACACAGCAAAGCATCATTCTTCTCTCTGTCACAGCTGCCAACTAAACGCAGTAAATGTATGTCGTGCAGTATTTACTATAAAGGAGGTAAAGAGAGATGTTTTGTGCAGTTTTGGCCTCCACGTAGACTTCATCCCAAATAAAACCCTGTTAACTGGATGTGAAAGAGGACAGTGATCAACTTTCATGTAAGAAATGGAATAACGAAAATGTTATTTTAGTTATGTTTTCAGTTTGGTTTGTTTTTCTGTTTGTCAGCAGGATTTTCATGAAACTTGGTGGAAGGTGCAGCATGGGCCAAGGAAGAACTCCTTTTAGAGTGGATCCAAATCATGGGGCGGATACACGCATTATTTTTTACTTATGGATATGTCCTTGTCGGAGGTCTGCGCTCTCCGAGTGGCCTTCTGATTGTTTTATGGAGTGAACGTTATTTCTGTTATTGTCATGTTGTTTCCGCCTTTGGGAGGGAGGCTCCAAACATTCCAAACATAATCGGCAGATTAATGGAAAATGAAAATAGTGGTTAGTTGCAAATTCCCTGGTAATATTGGGGGTAATGGTAAATACTAAAACATGAAGAATTCAAAAAGTAAGTACACAGATTGAGTAATGTTACATAGCAATCTATGTAAAGCTCGCTAACGTTAGCTAACACGAGCCACGCCGAACTCTAACTGTTGCAAATGACTTGAAATAAAAGGTTATGCTGCAGAACATCAGAAAGTAAGGAATGTCCCCCGGAGGAGAAAACTATTTAACACGATGAGGAACAGGGCTGGGTAAATATTTTCATATTCAACACCTGAGTTTCAGTACTTTAAAAAAAACATCCTGAGGAATATAAAAATAATCTTTATTTCTCAATTGTTACACAAGCAGCTGTACATGAGATTTGCTTAAATAGAACATAGTCTGAAAAATGATGATTAAAATCAGTAAATATGTGATGAAAGAAGTAAGCAACACTATAACTTACTCCTCCAGTCTTTCCATCCTGGACCAACAGCCACCCCCCTCTCAGAGTGACTGAGCAGCAGCTACTGTGTGAAAGCTCACATATCACAAATAAATCTTCCCCTGCTCGTCCAAAGCCACCGAACACACGTGCATGTAAACACATGTACATACAAACACAAACTGCACCCTTTACATATGCACACACACACACACACACACACGCGCACACACATACACACTTCTTCACAGCCCAGTTCTCAAGATCACGTTTTTTTTTCTCCTGCTTTCCTAAGAAAATAATAAATAGTATTGCAGCCCCTCAGTGAACAACATCCATTCTAGCATGAACCCAGTGTCCCTTGTTCCCTCACCCACCCCGTCCCTGCCTCTGGAAGGTGAAGAAGTACAAAGAAAGGGATCAGAGCTTTTCCGATTCTTCCCTGGTTATTAACTACCATTTGTCCCCTCAGAGGGCTGTCCCTCCCATTAACCCAACTGATGCTCTTTTCTCATGGAAATCAGCCTGCTGTTGCTGCCGCCACCGTCTCTGCTGCCACTACACCACCGCTGCCCGCAGAGGAGCAAGGGATTGTGGGGGATATTTCAGAGGAGAAGACCTCCCTTCAACTCGAAAAACATCTCTCTCTCTCTCTGTCTCTCTGTCTCTCTCTCTCTCACACACACACACACACACACAAGCTATACCACCATGAGTTCAGGCACACATGTGCACGCGCACACCAACCATCTCACTAACATGCATGTGTGTGAGCTCTCACAGGCAAACACATTCACTCAATCACAAAGCCAAACATGAAACGTGCTGTCTCCGACCACAGGGGCATGGAAGTAATGTAAGGCAATGCATGGGAGTTAATGAGAAGAAGCTGGCTCAATGGAGGGGCTAAGAATGTTTGGGCACCAGAAAAACACAAATCATCCGGAGTCTGTGAAGATGTTAGAAATAGGAGGGATTCTTTCTTTATTGTAATTCTGCACATAATGTTAGAAATATATGTTTGCAAGCTAATTGCTGAACTTTTTTAGCAATTTCTGTTTTGGGGTCAAATGTTTATGAAATAACTCATAATATTCATTGTTTCATTCATTATTTTTCACCACAGCTGAACAGAATTAATTATCTGACTATTCACAAATTCAGTTTCTGAGTTAAGAAATATTAATACTAATGACCCGCGCTACGTTTGTGTGTCACAGCGTCTAACAACAGGTGCACCAGAACACCAACAACATCACTTAATGTTCCAAAAGTTGGAGAAATCTCTGGAGGAAATGAAATCTGTTGGAGCCCACAGAGCGGATCCATCGCTGACAGGGTTGTTATAGTGAGAGAGTAGCAAACATCAACACATGGGTCTCAACTTGCTCGGCGACTGGCAGCAACAAAGGCATTGTCTCGTGACAAACTCACTTCCATTTCCGTATTATGTAGCTGGAGGCCTTGTGGAACATACTTGTCTCTAGAAGTGGAGGGAAAAACCCAAATTAAACTCACTTCATCAGACTTTATTGATCTCAGTGAGAAACCTTTAAGGCTTTTGGGACTGTATATATTCATGTATGTCATGAATGTTGCAGCCATATAATAATCGCTGCCTTGAGGTCATATTTGACCTTTTTATTTACCACTAAATCACTGATTGCCCCTTTTTTCTAAACACATGGTCAGAGTACTCATTATGTCTTTACAGAGAGTCATTCAAACCAGGCAGAGAGCTGGATGTTCTTTACAGTCTGTACTTAAAAACTTAAATTATTATCTTTGGATTACTGTTAACGGAGTGACAAGTATTGTGGATGTTTGCCCTACTGCAGACGGGTATTTGAGCGATGAGAAACAAGGAGAATCAGGCCAGTGCAGGTGGAGGCTGATAGTCCATTAAACAATTAGTCAACTGCAGAACATTCATCGGCAACTGTTTTGAAAAGCAATGCATTGCTTGAGTCATTTGTCAAGCAAAGAGTTCTACAGCTTGTCAGTTTTAACGTCTTGCTGTTTTTCTTTGTTGTATGTTTTAGTTAATCATGTTTGGGTCTGTTGGGTAGACAAAACAAGCTATGTAAATACCTGAACTTGGGCTTAAGGAAACGGAAACGGAAACGGGTATTTTTCACTTTAAAAAATATATATATATTTTATAGACAAATCGAGAAATTAACTGACAGATTAATCGACAATGACAATAATAATTAGTCTCCCCTGTTGGACTGAGGAGCTCTACATGCATGTGTAACTCCTCACAACTTACTTTCTGATGTTCTGCAGCTTAACCTTTTATTTCAAGTCATTTGCAACAGTTTGAGTTCGCCGTGGCTCGTGTTAGCTAACGTTAGCGAGCTTTACAGATTGCTGTGTAACTGACATTACTCAATCTGTGTACTTACTTTTACATTCTTGTAACATTCTTCCTGTGCACTATGTTTTAGTATTTACCATTAGCCCCAATATTGCCAGGGGATTTACAACTAACCACTATTTTCATTTTCCATTAATCTGCCGATTATTTTCTCAATTAATCGTTTCGTCTGAAAAATGTACATCCCAGATTCTCAAAGTCCAAGGTGAGGTCTCTAAATGTCAGTCCAAAACCCAAAAGATATTCACTTTAATATGATATAAAGATATAAAGCATTTAAAGACGGTTTTGCGTGAAGAATTACTTCAAAGTTGAATCGATTATTATAATAATAGTAATAGTTAGCCATCATTTTTCTGTCAATCGACTAATCGATTAGTAGAATCATCGATGCAGCTCTACTCAGTATGTTCGCTTATAGCTTCAAGCTGACTTAATGAAAACATCTAAATATAACAAAGCGCAATTTGAGTGTAATCTCCATGTTCAACAGGAAAAGAGAAACAGTCATCTTTATGATAATAAAATAAGTTAGTGCAGTGACAATAACACAAATGTCACAGGAATATTCAAAGAAAGCAAAAAACATCACAATGCAATAAACTGGCCGTAAACTCACTATTAGTCTCTATTGGAATAGTAGTTACTTTGTGTTACTTCAGCAAAGGTTTGTGCTTCTATCCACACTCCTGACTGACAACAAACGTGTAAAAAGTAGAAGCCTGCAGAAAAGTCAGCTATCAATAACAAGTGCATGAACGGAACCCCCACATTCTGACCCCAACCCCCCTTTGGTGGGGTCTTAGTTGTTATTTACCCGCTTCCGAGGAAAAGCACACTTCTTGACACACACACACACACACACACATGCAGGAAAGAGACACAAAACATCCGATCTGCGACAAACATGTCACAAGGCATGTAGATAACCCAGTGGAGGGGCCAAATATACATTCAGTCAGCAACAATGGCTTGAAAGTTTTTAGAGGAAGCCTGAATATCACCCACAAAAGTCCTAATTTATTGAGAGAATGTAACAGTATGATGCACACAAACAGCTTCCACATTACAGCAACTCTTCTCAGACTTCTCTCCTCTCGCAAACACCATGGGACGTTCACCCTATCTCCCTCTCCTCTGCAGTGGCATGCGCCACACTTTATAAATATTCGTAAATTGCTGAAAACTCACCAGATCGCCGAAAACATGCACAGAACATCAGACGTCAACAGCGAGGGGCCGCTGGACAAAGTGCACCGTGTTAAACAACTTCACAGATTTGAATTTGCAACATATTTATCGAGCAAAATAGCCTCGAGGGGCAGAGGAGGCGATCGCGTAATTAAAAATTAAATACCCAGATCGTTCCACGCTGCCACAAAAATAAGCAAAAATTACGCAAAGTCCGATTACGCGATAGAAACAACACATTCATAACAATTCAAGTGTCGCAAACGTCGATGTGTCAGTCAGCGTGAGTTGATATAAAGTTGGTAAAGTGGTTGTAAAAGGCACACATGCCCACATCAGGACGTGCAGCCACATTATGAGGTCTTACTGAGAAAAAAAACGAG
Organism: Cottoperca gobio; assembly: GCF_900634415.1. NCBI lineage: Eukaryota > Metazoa > Chordata > Actinopteri > Perciformes > Bovichtidae > Cottoperca > Cottoperca gobio. The sequence continues at coordinate 21,596,274 of NC_041361.1, forward strand.
CAGTTTACTCACCAAAAAGTTTCCAGCACTGCATTAGTCAATTTCACATGGAGCCCCGGTAACCTTCCATCTCGCACCGGACCAGACACCCGCCGTGGGAGAGCCCACGCCACCGCTCCCCGTCCTTTTCTCCCCTCGATCTGATGTTTTATACTTTTTTCCGATTTTTTCCAATAATTTTTCTATATTCGGGGCCTGAGAGTGTGTCTGGCTCCCCTCAGGCTGCAGCGGAGTTATGGGGCGGTAAGCATTGTGGGAGTGTGACGTCAGGCCACTTTCACAAACTTTTTTCTTTTTTCTTTTTTTCAAGCAGGGACAGTTTACTGGTTTTTCAGCAGCCAGTCCTCCCAGTCACAAGCAGCGGATTCAGTTAATACACCTGCAGTTATACAATATTTAACTTTAGCTTGTTACAAAAAATATATAGGGCTTTATTTCCAAAATAAATAAATAAATATATATATGCATTTGTAATTGCCCAAATGCCACGGTTTGACATTTGACATATTAGCATCTAATATTTGAATTAATTTCGTATTGTTGCCTATAGTCAAAGTTTAATTCAGCGTTGTTTACTTTTTGATAACCTAATATTTTAATATAAATAGGTTACTTTTGAAGCTTTAGCTCTTCATATTGTTTTAATGTTGTTTTAAATCGTAGGGCTTGTGTAGATCGAACGGGACTGTCTTTATTTGTTTGGTTTGTTTTATTAGGCTTTGTGACGTCATCCCTCACCTCTGAATGAGGGAGAGATGAGAGAAATGTTTTTCTTTTCAGTCATCACATCGTTTCCATATCAGCTCCTATATAAAAACATTTGATCGTAAGTAAATGCATGTTTATTTGGGATGTTTTGTATCTAACAGCCCATTTTGAATTTAATTGTACAAAAGAAATATTCACGACAGGAATCTTCTCATGAATGACCGCTATGCCAACTCAACATTACACACTTTTTCTAAGAACGGGAAGTGTGAGAAAAACACTTATATTAACAAAAAATATATATTTTACCACTGTGATTAAATAGTGAGATTTTATGTATTTATTATTATTATTGTGAACATTGAATATACCAATGTTTTACAAATTAGGAAAAACATAAACATAATGTCAATCGTTTAATTATCTCAAAAACATATTACCTAAGCACAATAAACATCTACCTGACGCATTTTAAACTTTTTTTTTTGCTAAAGCGTCAACAAGTGACAACCCGGAGGAAGAAAACGACCAGGGTTTACAGCCCATCAGCAGGAATGTGGAGGGGCGCCCCGGGTCCCCACGTGTTAGAGCTGCCGGTGGTGCTAGTGGTGGTGATCCCGTTTTCTCCCACCTTGTGTTTTTTTGGGTTTTTTTTTGGGGGGGGGGGGTGAAAGAATTACTTCCAGGGCACAACAACTCGTTTCCTCATCACCCTAACCCCCCAGAACCTCTCCCCAGCCCCTCCACAGGCTTCCAACAGCCTCACCGAGCCCGCAGGGTGAATGTGTTTGTGCAGAGTGAGTATGGGGGGTGGGGGAGCAAGAGTCTTCAATAATGCTGCTTTCAAGATCTGTTCGCCTGCTCACATTTTATATATATAAGAAAAACATACTTTTGTCTGTGTATTTAAGCACTAGTGGAGATACCAGTTTAAAAACACTAACTAAGGATACATATTTTAGGCCTGTTGATTTATTTTATAACAAGAAACATGATATGATATGTTGGAATGCAGTACTTGATGTTTTCATTATTACATAACCATGTTTTAAAATGACTACTTAAGCAGCTGTCCAACCACTGAATTAAAAACAACTACAGCCTTATAGGCAACTTCAGTATAATTTATTCATATTTCGTTTGGTAATCAATCGCTCCCTCCTAATTGCGACATTTCCGACGGAACATGAAAGCATCAAAAGGCTCTTGGCGTGTTCAATATAGAGGAGCGGGGTAGAGAATGCCAGTTGTTGAGGGGGAAATGCCTCCAAAACCACAATAGGCTTACCTGTTGCTGCAGTGTGGTGTACATATGTGATAGGGAAGTTTAATTTTCGCAAGTGTTGGGTTTGAAAATACATGAAAGTGTGAGGACAGTCATCACTTTGGACCTAACATCTGCAGGTATTATTTTGATCCTCCAGTGGTCGGACTTTTTATTTATTTTTCTGAGGGCTGCTGTAAAGTCTCAGTTCCGTTTAAATGCAAAATAACTTCATCAACTTTGAAACTTGATTAAGTCGGGCGCTGGAGAAGTTATGCGACTCACATATCATCAGAATGTGTCCATGTTAAGACCAGGATGTTTAGCTTTCGATAAAGCTTTAAAAAGTTACGTTTTTGTCTTCAAGCAAACATTTATTTTTGAAAGCAGCGAGACAGAAACATGATAATAATTGAGTATTGAACTGAGAGATAAAAAAAAGGCAATTTAGGAACGTGTTTACTCCACAAGATTTATTGTTTGCCTACATATACCTTTTAATCAAATGTAATTAATAATAAGTGATAGCCTATTCAACAAAATCGGATTTGTAAATGTAGATTTTATGTATAATGTATTATTCATTCATTAATAAGTAACACGTATAAATGGTTAAGAATTAAATATTTAAACTGAGAAAGTTTATATTTTATAAGTTAAAATGTTAAGATGACTTCTGTATGATTCTGCCTTCAAAAAAATAATCCTTCATAAATTATTTAAATAAATTACATCCAAACATGACAGATTACATGAACAGACACTAACACACGAAATACTCTCAAATATTTCATCCAATTGATGCAATTATTTAATTTCCTTTAATTTCATTCTTTTATACATGTAATACACATAATTATTGTTATATTTAGTGTCATTTTGTATCCACAAAAATCTGAAAAATGAAATAAATGTAAACTAAGCTTTGACATTATAAACTAGTTATAAAGGCAAGTAAATTAAAAAAATGTAAGTGTCTGAATCTTATAAAACCGAAGACTTAGCCTGTAATAAATTAAGAAATTTAGAGTATGGCAAAAGACAGATGGTTTGATTAGTGTTTTTGACAGTCGGGGCCACGTGGTTCAGGAGTAAACATCACATAAAAATTGCCCATGAAACTTTATATCAGCCGAATAATAAAAGAACTGTTAGTGAACAGCCCCAAATGTGTTCAAGTCAGTTTGCATAAAAGGTTGTGTCTGCTTTATTACAGTGGCCTTGTAAAATGAAGTTTTCCTACCAGACCCTCACTCTTTAGTCTGTATCTGATGCAGCTGCTTTGGGCCGTTTTTCACGTGAGGATGCTGTGAAACCAACAGAAACTGGACCAAAACAGATGATGGAGAAACAGAAAGATGGATGAGGATGAAGCGATTTCCCAGCACATATAAAGAGCACTTCTTTCATTATGCCGTTGTTTGTTTATTTGGATTACAGTGTGGTGAGTGTGACTGCAGTCAGGTTGATTGCATGGTGGTCTGTTATTTAGAGTTGTGGAGTGATTTTTAACTATCTTATGAAACGCCACATCGTGCTGTGGACTTTGTCAGATTCCTCTCTGTCTGTCTGTGTCTCTCATCTCTCCAGACAGTGTATGAAACCTCTCACATGCAGAGAGTAAACACAACAGCAGCCACTCCCCTGCTACCGCACGCCTTATCAGTCCTGATTAGATGACTGTAAGGGACGAGCACGCCAGAAGTTATGATTACAGGACACAAGAGAACGATGGGCTCCCTGAAATAAAGCCTCCACCAGGCGCTGAGCACAAACATGTGTGTCTGGTTATGGTGGCTGTGCAACAGTAGTCAGATCTCCAACTGTCATCCCAACCCTCCTCTCTTTCACTGCCGGCTCAAACACCATCTTCTTACACACGGCTCAATGCTGTGACTGTGGCACGTCTTCTTTCAGACTAGTGGAAAGAAAACATCCCAAATACACGATTCAGGTGTTTGTTCTCAATGTAGTGTAAGTGGGGAAGTTTCCTGGTGATGCCTATACTATTACATAAACCAAACTTTCCACTTTCATTCATATCTATATTCTGAAGCTTTGTACAGAGGGCTTTGTTCATACATCATTCAGAGCCGGATTTATAGAACATTTTATTACTAAAAACATAGGTTTTTTTTAAATGGCCATATTTTTTATTTAAAGAGCGATACAAAGAGATATTTCCAAAATCCCCGCTGCAAAAACCTTTGACTCTAATATGAAAATATTTAACTATATCAAAATGAAACAAGAGTTTTGAGCCTGGCTTTATCCAATGTTCACATTTCTGTTCTGGAAATGTGTCCACATTATCACATATTTAATAAGAGAATGCCTCATTTACATATTTAAACAAAACATTAAAAAAAACCTCTAATCAGCTTTATAAATCCACACACACATACATTAACTCCTGGCAAGTACTCTCAGCCCCATCTACAAAAACCTAAGAAATCCAAAATCAGTGAACACAATATCAATTAGTTGAGGGGACAATTTGTTCACATCTGGAGTGTATTTCCTTGCCACTAGAATACCCAGCAGTCCCTTCTTCAGAGTCTGGCGTGGTGGGAAATGACTTTGTGTGTGTTTTTATGTGTTTTGTTTAAAACAGATGGGTGGTTTACATTAGCAGAGATGGGCGACGAACAGCTCGGGGAAACCTCCGAGACAAAGAGAGAGACACTGACGCCTGTTGTGGACTTACATGAATCTCTTGCTCAGCTTTGTTCTGGCCAGTATTTCTTTAATCATAGTTGTGTACAAATAGTAGGGATGCACAATAGTGGTTAGTGGGTTTATAATAATAATATTATATATATATATATATATATATATATATATATATATATATATATATATATATATATATATAGATATATATATATATATAGATATATATATATATATATATATATATATATATATATATATATATATATATATATATATATACATACATACATACATACATACATATATATATATATATATATATACATACATACTACTGTTATCATGATGGTCCAGATGCAGACATAAAATACAGTGCTTTTCATCATGTACACATTCACTGGGAAAACTACTTCAACTTAGATATCATGTAAAACAAGCCATATGTATTATTATGTAACATATCGGAAGGAAGTCTTCATTTCATTTTAAAGCCTTTATCTCCCGATATCGATGACGTGACGACATCATCGTCTGTTAAAAATGTTATTGTAGTATGTGTTAAAGTCCACTCCTTTTATTGGGATCTTAATATTTAATAGTATGGTAATGAAATTAAACATAATAGTAATAGATTTATTTGGGCATAATTCAACCTTAACACAGCACAGCCAACATTCAGATACATGAGGTTTGATTAAACGTCTCACTTGTAAAACAAAGGGTAAAACATAGATGTTACTCTTCATGTTACACAACACGCGGTGGTGCACTGGAGGATAGCTTCTGATCTCCTGTACGTATGATGTCACCACTGACCATCTGCTGGGGGATCATTTCTGGTAGAAGGTGTGGAAGGGTATCTCAGCTGAGACGGACTTGTCTGTGATGAGGTGGGGTATCAGGCCGCAGACAGCCGGCAGCAGGGCTGCAGCAGCTTGATAAGGTGGTGGATAAGGGTGGAACACGGAGAGTCCTGTCCAGCTCCACGTCATGCCGCTGCCAAGGGGGATCCTAGCTCAGAGGAAAACTTCAGTTAAAAACAGGCATTTTAGTTTAAGCTTTTGTTAGTTTTGAGCTCGTTCTTTTTAACACTTCTAAAAGAAAATCTTTGGAAGCAAAAAATTCGATCAATATTTGTAATCTTCCTCACTAAAACATGCTGCTGCCTAAATGTGAACCATGAAAATATTAATTTCTTCAACAGAGTTTTGTCTAGTTTTCCTCTAAATATGAATTCATCTTTAGAACCTAAGAGTTGCTTTTGTGTTAGTTTTAAGTTTGATTCAGTAAGTCACTAAGTTACACTTTTAGTTTTAGATTTAGCATTTTGTCAACAGAATTTACTTTCGGTAATTTTCTCAACATCTCAAATACATTTCATCTTCAGAGCCACACTGAGTGACTTTTGTTAGTTTCATGTCAGATTGAGTTTTTTATTACTTTCAGGAAAAAAATCTTTACTGCCCTTTATTTTGTTTTATAGGCCTATTTAGTGGAGAAACTGCAGTTAGGTGGATTTAACATTAAGTATTTTTGGCCTCTGCTGAATCTGGGGAATTAGACCACGCATGCTAGTCACAGCCTTCAGCTGAATTGAAAGCCAGGTTGTCAGGAACAACACAGAAAGGTCAACAGGAGGCGGGTTGTTTGAGGTTGACTACCTTAGTTCTCTCTTGTGAAAGGCCACAGGCGGAGTGTTAGGCCTGTTATTCTGCACCAGCAGCGAGTAAGAAAGAGGCAGGGGGAGAACGGGGGAAACGTAAGTGACACATATACACATCTGTAGATGTTATAATGACATGCAAACGTCACCTACTTCCTCTGCAGCTTCTTAAAGTCAAGCTCTGTGTGTCTGAGGAACTTGTATGTTCAAAAAGGGAAATGAAATTAGTAGAACACAGTAAAGGGAGTCGGAAACTAAAAACAAAATGTAATATCTCATCCTGTGTATCAACAGATCTGTTGATTAATAAGATCATTTAAATGCCATAAATATCCAATAACACTGGGAATAATTTAGTCAAGTAAGATGTACATGTTTATGTTTCCGTGTTCACCTGAAGGAAGTCTCTGTCTGTTTCTCATGCTCGGGCTTTGAGTTGTGGTTCTTTGCATTGTTATCATTGCTGTCATCTCTAACAATGAGAAACAGTGTGTGTTCAAGGGATGGGGGAGGAGCAGACACAGAGAACGACACAGGAAAAGAGGGAAAAAACAGCCAGCTGTCGAGCATCAGAAAAAAGAAAAAGGAGAGTGATCCAATACAAAGAGAGAATACGTTAGACTGGGTTGGCTGAACTGGAGGATGTGGAGGGATTAAGTATCCTTCAAAGCAGAAGGCCCGAGTAGAAAACATCTCAAACTGCTCATTGTGAAGGCAACAAAAAAGAAAGTGTGGATTTTGGTTTAAAAACAGAGAAAATGAAAATATCCACAGCCCTTATTATTTACATGTTTTGCACATTACGTGTTTTTTGTTATATCCTAATAGTCTGTTATCACCATTGGTTTGCATACACTCACTGAACAGCATGCAGATCCTATCAGCTGTATCTCTGTCAGCAGTAGATAATGATTGTTTTTAATGTGACATGTTTAAGCAATTATCTGTGGATTTAGTCAAACAAGGCAGGGTGGCTCAGTCCACACATTTAAATGAAAGTAACAAAGGTTTTTAGACCGCACCCAGGCCACATGTTGCCATGCGGCACACTGGCTTTGGGCATGTTGAGCACACATGTGAACATCTAATGAAGAGCCCGAACACAGAGCGCTGCTCCTCGCTCCTCTATCGTTGGACACATAGCACTGATTGTCTCCATCTGATTTCCACCAGGCAGGAAGGTCTAATGCAAATACTTTTCTTTGCAATGTGAACTTTGTGTGGCCGCTCTGTTTGTCAGTCTGCAGGAACGACCCGAAGAGAAGAAGCCCACAATGAGATCTTTCGCTCAGCCAGTGTTTGTGTTTTTACTGGCTATGAAGCTTTGAATTCACTTCCAACCTTTATTCATTATTCATTTCTTAAGTGTTTCATTGAATGTTGTATAATTTGTTTTAGCCGATGTTTGGGTGGCACTGGCAATTGTATTTGGCTTTGAGCTGTCAAGTCCACTGAATGAGTATTAACGTATATACAATGCATTCCGATGCTTTCATTAAATGCTTTCAGATTGTCAGCTAACAACTGGAAAGGTAAGGTGTCGTTTTTCTTCTGTCCGGCTGCAGAAAATAAATGAACACCTTATGTCAGGGGGGAAATGACGTATGTTCTCACTTCCTCATTTAGCAAGAGCTGTGTCAAGTTAAAATGAGTTCCCATCCCAGTTTGGACTCAAACTTTACACTTTATCCACACAAGAGTACTCACGTGATGCTCCGAGGATTACAAGACTGTCTCAAAAGTGTCTTTTTAATTTCCTACTTATTTACTGTTCAGAATTTTGCTGCAATGTTTACGTAGTATCTCTTTCCTGTACGATTATTATTCCGTTATTTTAACTGAAAGCTTCAATTAGCTTCTCACTATGAGCAATGGAGAACTAATACAATGTTTTCAGTCAGAACGGTTACAACAGTTCTAGTTATTTCAATTTTGAGATTTCTCTATTTGTGTTTGTGTTTGTACCAATCAGAATTTAGCAATATTTGAATAAAACATTTGCAGCTGTGGGGTTGTTTGCTTATATTAGCCTGGCTCGCCCACAGCTCAGATTGTTCAGTGGAGGAGAACAACAACAAGTTAATAACATGAACACAATGTCCGGCGATATGAAGAAAGTGAAACAAAAAGGCCAATCAGTCAGGTCATCAGGTTATGCTCATGTTGTCAATCAAATGTGGTCAAACCACACCCACACAATCAAGTTTTGGAGTGCTAAAGTGCTAATAAATAACACATGTTTCTACATAAGATGAAACCATTGACTACTTTTTTTGTTAATGTTTAATTTGTTTTGATCTGATCATATTTGGTTGTCAACTTTTTTTTTACTTACAGTCATTGACTTTCAATGATTTCATTTATTTTATGGACAACTTTGATATATATATATATATATATATATATATCTATATATATATATAATATATTATATCTATATAATATTATATATATATATTATATCTATATATATATAATATATTATATCTATATAATATTATATATATATATTATATTATATCTATATAATATATAATATATTATATCTATATATTATATTATATATTATATCTATATATATATATATATATATATATATATATATATCTCTATCTCTATATCTATATATATATATCTATATATATATAAACTTGTATACATAACCTTATATGCAAATTGTAGATTTATATAAAATTGGTATTACTGCTTAGTCTTGAGTATATGGGAGGTATGTTCATAAGATATTTTTGACTTCTAACCTCTCTGGCACAACTCAACTCTCTTGATATGTGTATATGTGACATACAAAAAAATAAAGGTAAAAAATAATAGAAAATATATATCTTCATCTCTTTACCTGATTGTTTCTCTTTTTCTTTGTTGCCATTGTCTTTTTTTTCTCTCTCTTGAGTTTCAGTATAATGGTCCCTCGTTTATTGTTTGGGTTTGATTGACTTGTAGCATCGCTTCCTCCATTGTTTATTATATCCTTCATCTTTGTACTTTAAGTCCCTGTCTTGTTTTGTACATATTCTTTGCGCTACATTTAAAATAAATAAACATAAACATACCAGTCTCACGGCTCTACCACCTCCGGTACACTAGGTGGCAGTAAACGTATTTGATGCGCGTTTGAAATCTGAAGAAGAAGAATAAGAAGAGGACTGAAGTCCAGTGCATTCTGGGATATATGAACTACAATGGCGGTTAAACAACAGGCGTGTTATGCTCTTACACTGACGTCTTTACTTTTAGCACTACTACATCAAACGTGTCGGACTTTTGCTGAAGAATTGAAGTGGGATCAGAATGGCTACGTTTTGTACTGTCCGTGCATGGGTAATTAATTATCTGTAGCTGATGCTTAGATTTTTGCATTATGTTGCATGAAAACAGCAAAGCTAGCGAAGCCAAAACTTCACTCATTCATAAGTTGAGAGTGGAGTTTTTTTATCGGCTCAAGTACATATCGCCAAAATATGAAGCCAGACCTATGTTGAACAAGGAGGACATCGTTTCAAGAATAATTGGAGCACAGTAAACATTTACGGTCAGAGGAGATACAACAGTTAGCTAGTTAGCAGCTAACTGAGTGGAGCTTACGACACACTGGGCTGTTGCTACTCTGTGTTGGCAAACCACTCATTAGGTGTAAACAACATTGCCGACAGTCACTCAAGTTCCCATTTTCTTGTCATGAGAAGGATTATGAGGTCTACTGTTGAGAATGAGAGCATAAAGTGCCCACTGTTATTGTTCAGGTCGCTTTGGAAACCAGGCAGATCACTTCCTGGGATCTCTGGCCTTTGCAAAGATGTTGAACCGAACCCTGGCAGTCCCTCCCTGGATAGTGTACCGACACCACGCAGCCCCTTACGCCAATGTGAGTACAGTCAGTGAGCCATGTGAGCACTCTGACAGCCACACGCACAAGCCTATTTAGAATGCAGATAGATAATTATATTTATATATAAATATTAAAAAAAATGTGAAAACTACAATAATGTATGTGTGTGTATATATATAAAATGTGCATACATATCCAAAACGCCATTTAGGAATACTCTATTTCACTCTCCTGTATAGGTAGTGTGCAAACGCGTGACAAAACTGACGTATGCGTGCGACGCCATTTTGGATGAAAAGCAAATCAACAATGGCGTCTAAAGCGAACAACAACAACACAACTCCGACTTCTTCAAAGTATTCTGACTCTCTGGAGTCCTCTGCAAAGACAAGATTCAGAGAAAATGTCCAAATGTGCGGCCGTGACCCGTACACGCTAAAACTGTCGGATTATATTGAGGATTTAGATTCATTACCGCCGATTGAATATCCGGATATTGTGAACTACCTTGTGCTACAAACGTTGTGGGCAACCAACGCACAAATGAAGGCATACAAGAGCTTAGACGCTTATAATGTTTTTGTTTCTGGCTGGGTTGGTAGTCTTCTTACCAAACCAGTGAAAGATGACAGGGTGCTCGTCCATGCCCATGTAAATCACTCTCAAAGAGCTTGAGATACACCGCTCAAGCCATGGTTTGTGAGTGAGAAGAGCGGCGATGTTATCCTCGCACACTGTGATTGTATGGCTGGATTAAGCGAAGCATGTTCTCACATTGGTGCTTTGCTTTTCGCAAGTGAAGTAGTCTCAAGAATAAGCCAAACAAAAACATGCACAGAAGAAAAGAGCAAATGGCATCACATGTAAAGAAAGTGCCTTATTTACCAGTCAGCGATATGGAGAAGCAAGGTCTTACAGTGTTCGGGTATATCATAAGCACAAATGTTTAACGTAAACATTGAAAACATAGCTTTAGCATGAGCTCTTACCAGATATAAAGTGGACGCCACACACACGGGTGAATTGTGCTTTTTCTTCTGTTAAATCCTCACGAGTTATGTTGCTAAACCAGCGTACGGCGTCCGGTAGACAGCAATTCATCCCTCTTTTGTGGATCGTTGTTTTTGATGATTTTAGGAAATCTAAAGAACCGTTACTCTGGGTCACGAGTAGCGTTATGACCACAATTATACACTGCGCACACGATTGGCATTTTCTTTCAATCTTAGACGTTTAAATACAAAGAAAATTACGAAGCGTTGCAGCAACTCACACGTGAACGGGCGCCGTCTTGGTTGTGTATATCATCCAACATGGCTGATTTACGGGTTTTGAAATAAGCGTGACGTCACACTATAGAGCGCATGGAATACCACTGGCATAAAGTTAGACTGTCCGTTAGTCTCTGTTACAGTAACTGTTCTTACACTGACCACAAATATAAACGCAACACTTTAGTTTTTGCTCCCATGTTTCACGATCTAAAATCAAAGATCTGAGACTTTCTATGAACACAAAGGCCTATTTCTCTCAAACATTGTTCACAAATGTGTTTAAATCTGTTATTCTGTTATTATCTGAGATCATCCATCCACCTCACAGGTGTGTCATATCAAGATGCTGATTAGACAGCATGATTACTGCACAGGTGTGTCTTAGACTGCTCACAATAAAGGTTCACTCTGACATGTGCAGTTTAATCACACAGCACAGACCACCAGAGCTTTGTCCATGAATTCAATACGGACTGGTTTTGTGACATGGGATTGGGACAAGGCTTCTTAAGTTGTCTGCCACTCTTCCACCCCCTCTCCCACTTTTCAGACCCTTTTGTATATTCATATTAACGGATAAATCTTGTGAAATTCAACTTCTTATCTCCTATAAAAGGGAGTGGAAAGACCAAAACCAACAATTTGTTGATCCTACTAACAAGCCTCTGATATGTCTTCTTCCTCTGTGCTATAGAGGAAATGTTTAAATGTATAATACATCGATTAAGCACATTTTTACTCTGGCTCACATGTTACTTCATTACCATGAACACACACACTGTAGTTTATTTTTGACTCGCACACACTGTCCTGCTGATGGAAAAACTTGCTTAAGCACCAAATATGCAGCTGAAAATAGTCCCCAAGAAATGCTCTGAGCCTTTTTCTAAATATGGAAATATATTTGTGGCTCATAATTGAAGAGGTAAATCTTCAGTAAGAATGAATGGGCTTGGGGCTGAGAGCCCAGACAGTGCAGGGAAGTCGGACACAAAAAGAAACAGACTGACTCTAACTGTTGGCTCTGGGCTTATATGGTTGACAATAAGAAAACATTGAATATGACCAGTCTTATCCTTCTGATCTATTCAGGTCCATGTCCCCTACAGTGAGTTCTTCCAGCTGGAGGCTTTGTCTGCCTTCCACCGTGTGGTCAGTTTGGGGGACTTCATGGAGAAGCTGGCTCCTAAAAACTGGCCCTCCGGACAAAGGAAAGCCTACTGCTTTGAGACGGCAGCACAGCGGAGTGCAGACAAGAAATCCTGCCCCATGAAGGTGAGACATGTGGAGTCGAGCGTCGGGTAGATCCTCTCATTATATTGGTTGCTGCTTTCAGATTGTCCACTTGTGTATCATGTCTCTTTCCTGGAAGATTTGAAATGGTGAGTAAAGTTGAAAGTGAAAAAGCAAAAAAAGGATTAGATTACATCACTGTTTTTACTGAGCTCAGAATGACAACGTTTCTGTCATTGTGCACCTGGAACAACATGCAGAACGATGTAACAATTTATATGTTCAATTTCATCCTATTTCTCTTCCAGTTGTGCATGCTTTAGTCGATTCATTTAGTTGAAACTTTAAATGCTTTATTTATTTTTATTTATTTTATTATTCTACTAATATGGCTTTTTATTATCGGCATTTATTTAAGTTTCTTATTTGTGTTTTTGGTCCCTAGGATATTTTTTATTTATTTGTATACATATATTATAAATGAGGTCTCTGCCTCAATGTATTTCCGAGTTGAAATAAAGGTTGAATAGATAAAATGAGCTTTATTTGAAAGCAATTGAAACAGACTCGGCCTCTTGGTCAGTGAATGATGGCGAGGGTGAAACGCTGCCCTCTGGTGGCTCGCAGAAACAAGCTCAGAACTGTGATGCTGCTGTTACTGTTTCAGTGCTCTGATGTGGACGGATGGTTCTGATTCTTTTTCAGGATGGGAACCCCTTTGGTCCGTTCTGGGACTATGTCGGTGTGGAATTTGACACGTCTGTCTTGTTTGGTGGCATTTCTTTTAGCGCCCACCACCAACCTCTGTGGATGAAGAAGTGAGTACACTGTACTGTAGACACGTTTAGGATTATCAAAGATGATATAAAACATAAAGAATACCACGTCTTCATACGGAACATTGCTAGGCTTAAACATAATGAGTGACTGATGAGGTGTCTGGCGTTTTCATTTTCCATTGATGAACAGACTGGAGTACCAGCAGGAAGCTAAGTAATGTCCTGCTGTGGACGGGGGAGCAGCTAAACTTAATTCTTGACTCAGTCTACTGCTGCCTCGACCGGTTAGTTACTTTGTGTTATTGTGTGACTTGGGTGTGGATCGAGGCAGCGGTAGACCAGCAACTCCGGCCTTCTGCTAGGTGAAATGACCGTTTTAGCTGTGAAAATATTCTAAATATAGCGTGTACTTGAACTGATCTTTACTGAGTGTTTTGCTGCTGCCCCCGTCCGCAGCAGTACATTACTTAGCCTCCTGCTGGTACTCCGGTCTGTTTTTACAGCCATCTACTGTCGTAATACACTGAGTATGGACAAGTACCTCATACAACCTCACTTCTCCTCATGCTTGAATAGGTTCCCTGCCTCTGAGCACCCGGTCCTGGCACTGCCCGGGGCTCCTGCCCAGTTCCCAGTGACAGAGGAGCATGTGGGCCTGCAGCGCTACGTGGTGTGGTCAGACAACATGGTAGAGGAGGGAGAAAAGCACATCGCTACTCTGCTGACTAGGCCGTACGTTGGCATTCACTTGAGGATTGGCATTGACTGGGTGAGATATTCATTACCATTTATGAGCTAGGGCTGTCAAGCGATTTATAAAAAAAATTAATTAAAAAAAGTATCTTAATTGGGGTGCGTCAGAGCTCCGTGCTGTCGGAGCAAAAGTCAGGGGCATCTAGGAGCGCGATTAATCTGCGTTAATATTTTTGTTGCGTTATTTTTTCTGTGATTAATTAATCGAAATTAACGAGTTAATTCGACAGCCCTAGTTTTTTCGCATGAACTCATCTCTCACATACAGACAATCACACATCTGTTCACACACAGATATCATAGACATTACATTTCCGTCGCTCAGTTCACGCCTGTACATCAAAAACTTCATCGTTTTCTACAAATCCTAAGAGTTGTTTACCAATATCTACGTCATAAAGTGAAGCATGCATTATGTTATTGGGAAAACTTACCTTAATGAAATCTTTAAACTTTGAACAAATGACATCTATCCTCTTGAAGTTTACCTTTAACTGCTCATGTTAACTTGCGGTAGGAAAAAGTCAGTTTTTGGTTTGGATGCTATTTTACTATTGGACATGCACTCGAAATAAAAGTATATCCTTTAAAGGATAAAGATATTCTATGTTTCTTTCAGTGAAAAAATCTAAACCTACAATGTGTTCATCTCTCAATACTTGAGATGACTTCCTGCTCTGTGTGTGGCTCTCAGCTCCAAGCTCATTGGTTCCTACTGAACACCTAAAAATCTAAAAATAAAACTTTAACACCTCACAGACGTATAGATACATTTTTGGGAAAGTCATTTGCTAAAACAGCCGGACAGTGTAGTGTTTATCTAATGTTACTCAAACTTGAGGAAAAGTGCATTTGTTGAGGACTATTTTCTGCGGTGGATTAATCCAGATTTGGTGTTTAAATTAGTATTTGTGGCAGCAGGACGTTGTATTGTGTGTACAGTGTGTGTGTGTGTGTTCATGGTAATGAAAAATCATGTCTCCCAGTGCATCAGTGTGGCTCACTGATGTGTTTTTAACTATAATAGAGGTCTATGTCACAGAGGAAGAATATACATCAGGCTTCAGATTCACAAACAATACTTATTATGTTGATCAATTCATATTTATGGGATTTGTTGACCATAAGACAAATATCACCGGATGAATCCTTTCAGTCAATATTCAGAAGAATGGTAGATTTTGGATGACCTTTGGGAGTGTACAGTGTAGTACTGTGCAGATATATGTACAGTACACACACATATATACATATGCAGCCTCGAAAAACACTCCACTTCATCATGTAGTCTCGTCTAAATCCTTTTGTTGATCCACCCTTACAGCAAAATGCCTGCAAAATGCTGAAGAATGGTGAAGCAGGGCCTCACTTCATGGCCTCTCCTCAGTGTGTCGGCTACAACCGCCTGACAGCTTTGCCTCTAACAATGACTATGTGCCTTCCTGACCTGGCAGAGATCCGCAGGGCCGTAAAGCTGTGGGTGAAGAAGACCTCTGCCCGCTCTGTCTACATCGCCACTGACTCAGAATCCCACAGTATGGAAATTGAAAAGCTCTTTGAGGGTCAGGTGGGTTCAGTAAAGCATCTGATGCATTCACACGTGTGTCATAAGGAACTTCTGAACAGAAGGTCAAAACAGGTTTTGTCAGAATGAGCTAATTCTTTACATAGTTTGCAAACGCACTTTAATGGTAAACTTGCCTTAACCCTGAAGAGTTGAAGAGAGAATCTAGACTTTCATGTAAACTATATGATCATTTGTCTGAAATGTAAATGTTTTACAGTTTTTTTTTTACACCAAGCATTTTTAGAATGAATACAAACCTTCACTTTGTTACTGTTACAATATTGTAACTCCCCACCTGGTTGTTTATTTTGTGTATTCCATTCCGGTGTTCCAGGTGAAAGTGGTGAGTCTTCAGCCAGACTCGGCCCAAACGGACCTGTACATCTTAGGCCAAGCCGAGCACTTCATCGGCAACTGTGTCTCCTCCTTTTCCGCCTTTGTGAAGAGACAGCGGGACGTCCATGGCCTCCCATCCTCCTTCTTTGGCATGGACAAGCCTGGGAAATTAAATCCCAAAGAAGAACTCTGAGCACTCGGGGTCACATGGTCGTCCTGGAGGACTGTAATGAGGAGGAGCATGTGGAAGGCAGAGAATATTTATATGTGATGCGATGGTTCTGGAAGGCCGGTCCTATTTTAGAATAGGTTTTAATCTGTGAGGAAGCAGGAAGAGCTTATAAAATATAATGCAGTCGGTCAGTAGTGTCTGTGAAATGTGCGGTATGGACACTGCTGCTTCCAAGAAAAACTATATTTGTTTGTATTTTGTATTTGTACCTGCTCAAAATTTGACTTTGATCTGCTTGTATTTACTATATTCAAGCACTGAACACACAGTTTCCTTAACATTTCCTTCAGCTACTGCCATACTGTCTGTGGCTATAGTGTCTGTGTGCTTTGCCATCCAGACATATTAGCAAGTCCTCTGGTGACCTCAGTGAACCCTGGAAAAGACTGCAGTGCCAGCGATCATGTTCTCCCTCTCTCTTTTGCCCGCTTCTCTTTCTCTCCCCACCTTTCCATCCCTCCATGTCTTTTCCAGCTTGCTCTTTCCTTTCCTCTCTGCCCTACATTCCAAGGAGAGCACAGTAACTGATATTCCTGTACATACTAATTATAGGGAGGAAAATTCCACCTCCCAATTTACCAGGACCAAAACACTGAATAAATGTGTGGAACCCTGTAGTGAATGTTGTGGGGACAGTGTTACTATTCATTGAATGTGAACAAATATTTCAGGGATGATTTAGGAAGACAAAAGAGGGGATTTGCACAGGTTGAATTGAACAAGAGTGGGGAATGTGTGGCAAGCTAATTGTGTTCCTCTGCAGTAAATGCAATTATTTTAAAGTCGAATGTTTTCTATAATGTTTTTCACCAATAAAGTGACACATTTTTTTAAAGAACCAACAGCCTCAGTCTGTTTTCCTTCCTGACTGGAAGCTTAGCTGTGAGTACAGTTGAATCAGCTGATATACTAAGCTCTGTTGGACAAGCTTGTTGAGACTGTGTTGCCAGATATGCCACGATACCTTGAATCGGCATTCTTCATAATGCAAGTATTTGGGCTTGCCACCTCGTTATTCATAGTAGATGTTATAAGCTTTTGGCGTTTGTGTGCTTAACTGTAATACATATGTTAACTCATAATCACACTATTTATATGGGTTAATATATTTCACAGGTACCTCTTTGGGGGGGGGATAGAGTGCTTGAATCTGGCAACGCTGTAACCGGGACCGCTGTGGGGATGAGCAGCGGCTAATGGCTGACTGGGAGTTGTGATTAGCTAACATTCGCCGCTGGTAAATCTTTAACAACGTATCTGTGTGCACTCTGAAACGCTGTGTTTGTATTGTATGGGTTTTATGTGTCGAACGTGATTTTTATTTGTGTATGGCGATAAGTTGCATTGATTTATGCATCGCTGCTAGCGTTAGCCAGGTAATGCTATCAGACTTGTAGGTTAGGTTACCAGTGTTTGTCGTTGCTAGGCCGGTCTTGTGGTCTGGTTATGGGCTGCATTTTGCATAAGCTAACGTTGGCTAGCTCACCCGAAAGCTACTTTGAAGAATCATTGCTAACATCAATTGAGCAGCTATAAAATCACAGTTTTATCAACCTGCTACAACTGGCAGAGTGCTCACAACGGCTGTCACTTCATAACCTGGGATTCCAACGTTGACTATCGTCGTCAACCTAACGTCAGGTTTATAGTTGCCGGTTAACAGGCTACATTTAGTTAGTTGGCTAAAACGGGATAGTGGCACCCCGGTGTATAATCTAACAGTTAACGTGTATCATTGTAACCTTAAATTCTGCGCCTAAAGTAATGTAAAGAAGAGGTTATTAATTTGGACCGACTATCTTTAACCTAATCAGTTTTCGGGCGTGTCCTTGTGTGTTTTGTGACATCTGGAAAAATATTATTAGGCTTGACAAACACTAACGTTAGTGTTTCCACGTACAAGAAGTTGTCAAGACCAAGGAATATAGAGCCGTACATATGTCAGTGTAAGGATAGCTAACTAGCTAAATCATCATCGCCAAAAGGTTGTTAATAGCTTTGAATTGCATTGAGCTTTATTCAGTGTTCCAGCTTGAATGTAAAAGTGTGTGAGACGAGTCACCATGACAGTTGCCATTGCAGGTTTGCCATTGCAGGTTTGTGCTAATCATTGACTGTGTGTTCCCCAACAGTTTCTGATGTTGGGCACTTGAACTGGTGAACTGTTCCTGAAGCTGCATTTGGAAGACAGAGCATACAAGTGCCAAGCCGTGTGGATTGGCAGCCACTCTGCAACATGTCCAAGAGTAAGAGCTTGGAGACGGTCAAGGTGGTGGTCCGCTGTCGCCCAATGAATGAAAAAGAGCGGGCAGCCAAGTTTGAAAAGGTGGTCTCTGTTGATGTCAAATTGGGCCAAATACTTGTTAGGAATCCCAGGGAGGCTGCTGCAAATGAACTGCCCAAAGTTTTCACTTTTGATTCAGTCTACGACTGGAACTCCAAACAAATTGATTTGTATGATGAGACGTTCAGGCCCCTGGTAGATTCAGTTCTACTGGGGTTCAACGGGACCATTTTTGCCTATGGGCAGACCGGCACAGGGAAAACATACACTATGGAGGGGGTGAGAAATGATCCAGAGAGGAGAGGGGTAATCCCTAACTCATTCGAGCATGTCTTCACTCACATTTCACGCTCCCAGAATCAGCAGTACCTGGTGAGAGCATCATATCTAGAAATTTACCAAGAGGAGATAAAAGACTTGCTCTCTAAAGACCAGACACGTCGTCTCGAGCTCAGAGAGAGGCCTGACACTGGTGTGTATGTTAAAGACCTTTCGTCATTTGTCACCAAGAGTGTGCGGGAGATCGAACATGTCATGAATGTGGGCAACCAGAATCGATCAGTGGGTGCCACAAACATGAATGAACACAGCTCCCGTTCTCACGCCATCTTTGTCATCACCGTCGAGTGCAGTGAGTTGGGTGTCGACGGGGAGAACCACATCAGAGTTGGCAAACTGAACCTGGTAGATTTAGCTGGAAGTGAAAGGCAGACCAAGACTGGTGCTCAAGGGGAGAGACTCAAAGAAGCCACGAAGATCAACCTGTCACTTTCAGCTCTAGGGAATGTCATATCATCTCTGGTGGATGGCAGGAGCAGCCACATTCCCTACCGAGATTCGAAACTCACCCGTCTGCTCCAGGACTCTCTGGGGGGCAATGCCCGCACAGTCATGGT
The DNA here is from genome assembly GCF_900634415.1 of Cottoperca gobio. NCBI lineage: Eukaryota > Metazoa > Chordata > Actinopteri > Perciformes > Bovichtidae > Cottoperca > Cottoperca gobio. The sequence continues at coordinate 21,615,786 of NC_041361.1, forward strand.
TGCCAACATTGGCCCTGCATCCTACAATTTGGAGGAGACATTGACAACGCTGCGCTATTCCAACAGGGCTAAGAACATCAAGAATAAACCACGTATCAATGAGGACCCCAAGGATGCTCTGCTCAGGGAGTTTCAGGAGGAGATCGCAAGGCTGAAGGAACAGCTGCAAAAGCGCTCCGGAAAGAAGAAAAGGAGAAGGAGGAGGAGGGCCGGGGAAGGCAGCGATGGTGAGGATCTGGAGGAAGGAGAGACAGAGGACGATGATGAAGAAGGGGACGACAAAGGGGATTACTGGCGGGAGCAGCAGGAGAAGTTGGAGAGAGAGAGAAAGGCTATCATGGAGGATCATAGTCTGGTGGCTGAGGACAAAGTTCGCCTCCTTAAAGAGAAAGAGAAGAAAATGGAAGATTTGAAGAGGGAGAGAGACGCCGGAGAGATGCTTACAGCCAAAGTGAAGGTAAGCTCCTTTTGCCAGACTGTTTCTGTACATCTAGTATGTGTGTGTGTGTGTGTGTGTGTGTCTATATCTATCTATCTATCTATCTATCTATCTATCTATCTATCTATCTATCTATCTATCTATCTATCTATCTATCTATCTATCTATATCTATATATCTAAAATGACACACAAGCCAGTGGATCTTCTCATAAGTCCATAGACCAGTGGTGCCGCTGTTCTGCTCAAATTCTTTACGTTCTCATGCGACCCAACTGGTGAAATGTATTGGAGTCAGTTCTTTACGTTTATTCTTCCCAATGTGACTTGAAGTGGTTTCATCCTTCTTCTTCTTTTTCGCAATCCAGGCAATGGAGAGTAAACTCCTAGTAGGGGGGAAGAACATTGTGGATCACACCAATGAGCAACAGAAAATGCTGGAGCTGAAGAGGCAGGAAATAACTGAACAGGTAAACCAAAAATCTGAAACATTGTTGAAGGACACAAATCAGTCAACCAATATGCATCGCTGGTTACAGGATGGTTGTTTTGAATAGGGGTGTAACGAAACACACAAGTCAGTTCTGTTCATACCCCGGTTTAGGAGTCACGGTTCGGTGCAAGTTCTGCACAACTGGGGGGGACAAATACATACATCTGGGTGATACCGTCAAATCTGTGTTGGCACATTTGTGCTTGCCGTAGTGTGACTGACTCGCACGGCAATCGGCTTGTTGTGCTAACCTCAGCACATGTCGCAAACGGCGTACAGCTAAAAGTTTTCGAGGCGTAATCATGCTCTGGATACAATCTACTTGCCCTGTAGTCTGTGTGCACTGGACAGTGAGGGTTTTTTATGTAGTGAAGATGAGATGGAGTGAGAAGACATCATTTTAGATGCTTTTCGGGTGTCATGTGCAGACTGCAAGACTTAAGTCATGATTTGTCTGTCCCAGACACATTTCTTAGATCTGAGAGAAACACTCATCAGCATGGAATCCACGGGTTCTCTAGTTTGAGCATTTCCGAGACGTGTCTTCATCCTTTCGTGAGCTTTCTTGCATTACATTTCATTTAGCTGAAGCTTTTGTCCAAAGTTACTTACAATAAGTGTCTTAGATGCTTTAACAGAATCGAACATTTTTTATTGAAGTCAAACCAGGGTCACTTAAAAATAGTAAAGACACAAATCATATTTTTTAATGAGGGTGAACAGGCTGGGCTGGGTAATATCCTTTATTATCCTTTATTATCCTTTATTATCCTTTGTGCTAACTGTTAATAAGATGCAGGTTTGGGTTTAAGGACTTGTTGCTCTGACAACAGACATACATGTAGATCAATTTTAATCCATCTCAACGGCAATGAAAAGTCCTTGTGTTGAATCTTCAACAATCAAATCAAGCTAACTCTGTTGTCGTAAGTAGAACAGGAGCCAGGTCCGAGATCCGAGGTCACACTTATTGTCTGACATTTTGAAAGTCTTATATTAGTTGCTGAAGTGTCTACAAGAGTAGAATAAACTACCAGCCACTATCTAAGCATTTGTCTGCGTGTTAGTAATTTCCCATCCCTCGTGTGTCTGTAGTCATTATATTCACTCCTCCATTTTACATTGGGGTCCTTATTGTCTCCATGTAGGGCTTTTATTTTTGACGATGGACCACCTTCAATCAGGGACTTCTGTGCGGCCTCATTACACACAGAGTACTGTGGTTTAAATGTATGAATGTACATGTGTCTGTGTGTGTTTCCAGAAACGGCGAGAGCGAGAGATGCAGCAGCAGATGGAGAGTCGTGACGAAGAGACTCTGGAGCTGAAGGAGACCTACAGTTCTCTGCAGCAGGAGGTTGACATCAAAACCAAGAAGCTGAAAAAGGTAGTGGAGGCTGCAACCTTGGGTCTCCTGTCCATCCACACTGACACAAGTATCAATTCATTTATTTTGAGTACATGAGAAAAAAACACTTCAAGCAAAGGTACAGCATGACTTGGTGAGGCTCTATGTATCTGATGATGAAATGCCTTGCAAGTAAGTAGGGCGGGTACTATTTCAAAGCAGGTAAGAATCCACTGTAGGCTTTGTTTGTCTGTTTGGATAGTTCCTTATACCTCATGACAGTCAGGTGTCTAAGACTATGTCTGCATCTTATAAAAGTCCTTTTCATCAAGGTAAGTTAACCCTGGTTTCCCGTCTCCTTCTCTGTCCTCTAGCTGTTTGCCAAGCTGCAGGCAGTGAAGGCAGAAATCCAAGACATCCAGGAGGCGCACATCAACGAGCGCCAGGAGCTGGAACAGACCCAGAACGAGCTCACCAGAGACCTCAAACTCAAGTATGTAGCCTGCAGATGAAGAAACATACACTGTAACAATGTCCATACTGCATCTGATTACATGCTGTCAGACTGAAACACTGACACTAAAATAGTTTTTGCAAAGTAATTGGCATTTGAGCATTTCACTCACAGATTCTACATGCTAAGTTGTGCTCAGCCAAATGTAATTATTTCTAATTATGAATCAATGTGAAATATATGAGGTATATTATTTTTACACCACAACCTTCCTGCTTAGGTGTAATAAATAACACACAGCAGGGCTCGAGTCACAAGACTGAACCGCTGTTTGTTTTTCTGTGTGTACGTATTCAGTATCACCTGAGCATGTGTGTTTCTCTGCTTGCCGGTCTGTCTGGTTGTCACTTCCTTCATATAAATGCTTGTTTTTTTGTCTTTCAGGCATCTGATCATCGAGAACTTCATTCCTTTAGAGGAGAAGAACAAAATAGTCCACAGGGCTTACTTTGATGAGGAGGATGAATACTGGAAAACAAAGCCCATCACACGTTTAGAGGAGTAAGTTACAGAATACTCCCAACAAGACTTAACTTCTCCCACAGTGCTGTAAACACCGTGTGTGTGTGTGTGTGTGTGTGTGTGTGTGTGTGTGTGTGTGTGTGTGTGTGTGTGTGTGTGTGTGTGTGTGTGTGTGTGTGTGTGTGTGTGTGTGTGTGTGTGTGTGTGTGTGTGTGTGTGTGTGTGTGCTTCAGTGACCATCAGATGATGACCAGGCCTTTGTCTGCAGTTGGCTACAGCAGGCCTCTCAGTCACCATGCTCGCATGTCCATGATGATGAGACCGGACATGAGATACAAAGTAAGCTGCACGTCCTCCTCACATTTTGCACTGAAGTACATGTAATCACATATAAACCTCCAGGTGAATATAAAACCCCACAAACACAGTTAGATGGACTGACGACACGTAATGCAAAGCCAAACAACGCAATGCAGCACTAACAGTGTAGATATAAGAAAAATGGATATTAATCAACAAGGATTATGAAATGCACAGGAATCCAGAATGTACCGTAAGTGTCATGTTAAACATTAAAGGAATATTTCAGATTGTTTGAGGTGGGGTTGTCAGACTCCATAGACAAAAACATCATTTTTACTGGTCATAGTAACATAGTATACTACCGTCATAAGGGCTGTCGGACAGTAAGGTAAAGCGGTTAACATGCAATATATTTTAATTCTTAAATGCAATATATGCATTTATTTTTTAATGCTCGTCGTCAGCCTTTTGACAATAATATGTTCATCTTCCTGCGAGCACATAGAAATGTACCTGGATTGACTTGTTCCTGCTCTGTTCCTCCCAGGCTGAAAACATCATGATGCTGGACATGGACCTGCCCGCTCGGACCACTAAAGAGTATCAGGAGCCGGTTATCGCCCCAAAGGTGGCGGCAGCTCTGGAGAACGCTCTGAGGGATGAGGATGAGATCCAGGTGGATGCGTCGGGCTTTCACAGCAGCTTGGGATCAACCCCACCCGCCAGCGGCAGCCTCAAGAAACCAAAGTCTGGGTAAGGCAGCTGTCAAGACCACAAGTAAAAGGAGTTTAAGTGGTATAATGTGGTTATGTGCGTTTGGTTAGGAAGCAAAGAAATCAGAGAACATGTCAAGCAAACCTCAATATGTGCAGGCTTGCAGTTATTTCCACAATCTGTTTAACCCTCTGCCATTGGTCTCCTTCACTCAGTCGACCCAGAACAGGCAAGAAGTCGAGCACCCCGACCTCTCCTTTCAGCCCCTCCAGTCCAGGATCCCCACTTTACCCACAATCCCGCGGCCTGGTGCCCAAGTGACAGCTTATACCACCACCAACCTCTCTGGTGCACCTTTTGGGATTCAAGTCTGAGGGAATGGGTTTGACAGAATATTGGATTCTGCAAACGACGGAACACTTTTAAGACTAATGCTGCTTTGTAGGTTTTAACTGTAACCGCACCACTATTACCTGTTGTCACCTCGGAGATCTGAAACTCCTCCTCCTGAGAGTGAGCAGGACAGCAAACATGCATGACGCCTCGCATCACTCTACACTGCTGTTACCTTTCACTACGTATGGCTTAATGCCACCGATGTCTTATATATATATGTCACTGTGTGTGTGTGTGTGTGTGTGTGTGTGTGTGTGTGTGTGTGTGTGTGTGTGTGTGTGTGTGTGTGTGTGTGTGTGTGTGTGTGTGTGTGTGTGTGTGTGAGAAATTCTTCAACATTTTGGGAAAAAGCTTATTTGCAGAGAGACTATCAATAACTTTGCTAAATACGAAGCCAGAGGCAATTGTTTTTTGTTTTTTTTGCAGTCTCTGTCAACTCCCTAAAAACCACAACATATCGTTTTTCACATTTCTGTTTATTGGATGAAAGGTGTTATTTATTAATGTGTAGGACAAAGTTAACAGCTAGCCCTGGCTGCCAGTCTTTATGCTAAGCTAATCACAAATAAGCATATTTCCTAAAATGTCAAACTGTTCCTTTAACTCTGTATGATTGTAACTGCACAGGCCAGAAAGTGACGCAAACTGCAGACGTGTTCTGTCACAACTTGCTGTAATCAGTAGGTGCTGTTCTTCCCGGGCACACAAGATGGAGGTGGGGAACGATGGGGGAGAGCGCGACACACTCGCACTCCCACTGTGGACACTTTATAAGTTGCAGTTGGCCACCAGACATCCCAGCAAATCAATGCCAACCACACAGCCTGGGTCACTTCAAAGTTACTGTCCTGGATTTCCTCAGATTCATCAGGGTTCCAAGGTGCCTTAACCTGTGTCCTTAATCTCTGATCCTTTTTATTTGAAGTGTGCACACACACATTCTTCCCGGTCTGTTTTTTTTTTCTCCCATCTATTTCATTCCAGTGTCAGGATTGTTGTTCGCTTGGTCCTGACATTCCTGTCAGTATGGGGTGCACTCATTATATGGAGAGGCAGAGCATTTCTGGACACAGCATTCAGCCACCCCCAGGGTTTCTGGGTAAGGGCCACAGGAAAGTGAAGGCACACAGAGGGAGAATACTTCCCCCCTCTGTCGGTTTGTTTTTACCTCATTTACCTTTGGTATTGGTCTGAGTGGTCTAGCAGAACACTAAACCCCCTGAGGAGTGCTGAGCACAGTACTATGGTGGAAACACTTGTATGCCCACAGATGAATAATATGCAGTTTTAACCTCCAGAGTTCAGCCTGCCTCTCTGCTGCTCTCTGGTCCCCATTCTCTGACTGTGAGGCGTGTGCTGTCCGCTTGCTGCTACTGTGTAGGGTTTTACAACCCACTGACATTTCATCAGGCCTGGGTCAAAAGGCAACTGAAATCTTCTCCAATGCCTGTGATGTGTGCAGGTGATCGTATCTGTTCAAAATGGAGATTAGTACATCTATTGCTCACCGCACGTTACCTTGAATTCTTGAAGAAAGCTTTGTATTTCTCGCATGCCTCCATGGTGAACAAAGCATCCAAAAACGGAGAAAAGATCTTGATGAATTGAAGTAAACGAGGCCGCGTTTAACTACATCAAAACATCTGTTTACAAACCCTCACACAACCCGTGCAGTATAATCCAAGTTTCAGTTTTGGATATAGTTTTGCTGTTGTTGAACGCAGCCTCGTTTTAATTCAATCAAGACTTTTCTTAATTCTTTATTCACTGCGGAGGAATATGAGAAAAACAAAAGGTTTCTACAAGAATTCATGGTAACACGGTTTTTATTTTATATATATATATATATATATATATATATATATATATATATATATATATATATATATATATTATTTATTTATATATATATATATATATATATATATATATATATATATATATATATATATTTATTTATTTATTTATATATATATATATATATATATATATATATATATATATATATATATATATATATATATATTATACATACATACATACATACATACATACACACACACACACACACACACACACACACACCCACCCACCTGGGTTGATTCGAATTGAAAGTGCTTAAAACTAAAGAATCTCTCTTGCTGTTTGACCCATGTCTGCATACCTTATGTATTTAGATATGTAATGATGAATATAGACTTATTGATAGGATATCCTCAGTCACTTTTGCAGATATGTAAAATATTGAAAGAAATCTAACTTATAATCTTTCATTTTTATATACAGATGTAGATATCATTTTCTATTCAGTTTCTTTTCTTTAAAATAGATTATTGTTTTATTTTTTGAGTTTTGTAATTTAATGTTGAAATGTTATTTTCTGTGTCAAACATGTACTATGTGTCTTCCTTCGTATTGAGCAAGGTACAGGCGTTGTTTTTGTTAGAGTACACACTTGAAAAGGCTTTAGTCGATAAGCGTGAGTCAACTGTTGCACATCGTTGATTCGTGGAGACTGCTTCTAGAAAAGAGGAGATTGATGCTCGTCACAGTTGAGTATTTACATGTTCACTGTACATTTAACGTCATAAACACAAACATAATCTTTAGAATAAGGCCTGATTTTTGTAACTAACATTGCAATGAATGCAGTATACCTGTCGCATGCTTTTAGGTAAGCTTGAGCAAAATATCTTTGGTTGTGAGTATTCATCGTTTATAGGACTTTGGTAAGCTGAATGTGAAAACCTTTGCATCTGTATCCCATAGCTGCATCACTGGATCCAAACTCCACATCTAAGACTTGTGACCACCTTTATGTGCTGGTTGTTTTTATAGCTGAATGACGATAATGCTGATGCACTTCTGTCTCAGGCTGCCTATGTCTTTAACTTGTTTAGTTTCTTTTGATGATTAAAGACAATTCAATCATAAGATGCTCGTATGTGCTGTCTCTGTGGATTTTATAAGTATGTGTGATGTTTCACCCTTTATTCCTCGTCTGTTTGGTAGAGCTTTTTTAGAGTTGTGACATTGTTGATAAATTAGTTCAGCCCAAAATCAAAAATACATATTTTTCCTCTTACCTACCTGTAGTGCAGGGGTCGGCAACCTTTACTATCAAAGAGCCATTTCCCCCTCCTCCACCAAATAAGATTTGACTGGAGCCGCAAAACATTTGATAACACAGTTTGTACATTTTATATATAGTTATACTATATTTGTTGCATTTATGAAATTACACAATGACAATAAAAGGAAACTGTTGAGATCGTATTGCTATTTTAGCAAACTCTAAAAGAGAAGGAACAACTACAGTGGCATGTTTAGGCCTACTTTGAAATAAATTAAACACAGAACTATGCAGGCCTATCCCCATATTTGTTGATTCAAATAAACATGAATATAATATAAAAATACATAAAACAATAAAAAATACAATATAAAAATGAAATGAAAAAAAGTAGCCCACTTTGAAATAAATAACATAGCTGGAGCCTAATAGCTTAAAAACAGTAAACATGAAAAAATTGTCCAGTTTGTATTTAATTATGCCCCCCCACCTCAGTATCACAGTATCACCTCGATCTCCAAGATGAGGTGTTCCCTTTGTCCACTGTGCAACAGAAAATATATACCGGTACAAATAAATATTTAGTTAATATGTTTTTTTTTTGTCAAAGCTACAGGGAGCCACTACAGAGGGGTTAAAGAGCCACATGTTGCTCCTGAGCCCTGGGTTGCAGACCCCTGCTGTAGTGCTATTTACCAAGAGGAAAAATATGTATTTTCAATTTCGGGGGAATCTCCGCAACCCACACACAAACATTCTAGATTGTTTTGGTGTGAGTTGAGTGTTTGAGACATCAGCTGTAGAGATGTCTGCCTTCTCTAATATATATCTAGTGCTCAAAGCGCAAAAAAAACAATTGGAAAACTCAACAGCAATGTCTCTTCCCAGAAATCATGACCTCAATCAACAGACCTTGTGAGTGGCCATGAGTAGATTCACGCTTCCTTCTGCGCGGTGATGCTGTTGGCAGGTGTAGTTCAGTAGAAGAAAAAAAATAGTTCCTACATGAAACCGCTCACAACAAGCTCTGTCATTTATCTTAAGTAACCGGCTCATGACTTCTGGAAAGAGACATCGCTGTTGAGTGTTTCAAATGTGGCGCTTTGAGCAGCACAAAAGTGTCCTCTAGTTCCATTATGTTGTTGAGAAGGCAGACATCTCTACAGCCGATATCTCCAGCACTCTGCAGCTCACACCATAACAATCCATATTGATAGTGAATATTTTGGGATGAACTGTCCCTTTTAACTTACCTTACATTGATTAGGTCATCTTTAGTACTCTGTTGAAGAAAGTTAGGCACAGAAAAATTCCCAGGGTGCACTGATGGTGGTTTACTTCCCAGAAGTTAGAGGTGGAAACAGATATCCTCTGTATTGAACCCCAAGAGAAGAAGGCGTGTCTTAGACTGCTCACAATAAAGGTTCACTCTGACATGTGCACTTTATTCACACAGCGTGCAGTTGGCCTGCTGACAGCAGGAATGTCCACCAGAACTGTTGCCCATGAATTCAATGTTCATTTCTGTACCATAAGCCGTCTCCAAAGGCGTTTCCGAGAATTTGGCAGTACATCCAACCGGCCTCACAACCGCAGACCACGTGTAACCACAGCAGCCCAGGACCTCCTCATCCGGCATCTTCACCTGCAAGATAATCTGAGAACAGCCACCCGGACAGCTGATGCAACAATTTCTGCACAAACTGTCAGAAACCGCCTCAGGGAAGTTCATCTGCAGGCTCGTCGTCCTCACCGGGTCTTGACCTGACTGCAGTTCGTCGTCGTAACCGACTTGAGTGGGCAAATGACCTTGGATGGCGTCTGGCACTTTGGAGAGGTGTTCTCTGAAAACATCCCAGTTCTTGCCTGGCCTGCGTACTCACCGGACATGTCACCACTGAGCATGTTTGGGATGCTTTGGATCGACGTACACGACAGCGTGTTCCAGTTCCTGCTGATACCCAGCAACTTCACAGGACCAACATTCCACAGGCCACAACCAACAACCTGATGAACTCTATGTGAAGGAGATGTGTTGCAGTGCGGGAGGCAAATGGTGGTCGCACCAGATACCCCCCCCCGGCAGTAATCATGCTGTCTAATCAGCATCTTGATATGCCACACCTGTGAGGTGGATGGATTATCTCAGTACTCACTAACAGATTTAAACTCATTTGTGAACAATACTTGAGAGAAATAGGCCTTTTGTGTTCATACAAAAAGTCTTAGATCTTTAATTTCAGCTCATGAAAAATGGGAGCAAAAACCATTGCGTTTATATTTTTGGTCAGTGTAAATACCAGAATGTAAACTAGAGTGGACAAACCTCTTCATATAGGATCTCCCTGCAGCGGTCAGACGGTACTTTACCCAAATTACATAAATATATGTATGAAAGATTAATGTTTTTTTCCCCTCAACAGTAAATGTAATACAATAACAGAAGTGCTATGCCTAGCTTCTTAAACATCTTTTTTTATTTTTTTTATTTTACACACTGACATTCCTCCAGTGTCTCTGTCAGTTTGCTGTTGGTCCTTTAAAATAACAGAATGAGTTTGGTCCACTGAACCTGCAGTATAGACGCACAAAGCTAGACCCACATTACCATTAATGTTTATGCAGAATAACTGCACTCGTTGAAATAAACTAAGAGTCATGTGTTTCTAAGCTACATTTATTGCAAGCAAGAGACACCTTATTACAGCCATGTTTGAAGACGTTTCAAATGTGAGAATATATATTAAAATTCAAAATCCTCCATACAGATTGAATACTGGATAAAAAGTGAGAACGAATGTATTTATATAAAACAGAACAATGCCCACATATTAGAGCACAATAAACACCAACCATCCTGTTAGGGCTGTCAAAAACATTTATCCTTTCAGGGCTTCACTTTCCAAAACGGAAGTTTGAATTGATTGAAATGACATGAACCCTCATAAACAAATACAGTTAACGATATTTTTGTCAGCCTATTTTATTCTTACACTGTCATAAAGAAAACGGTAATACGAGTTCATATGAAATAGCCTTTCTGAATACAAAATGTCAAATCACAGACAACAGGGGCAGCAGCTCCAGTAAGAACCCCAATCTTCCCTTCTCCGGGCCACATCCTCCAGCTCTGACTGGGGGATCCTGAGGTGTTCCCAGTGAGGAGATATAATCTCTCCACCGAGTCCTGGGTCTTCCCCGGGGTCTCCTCCCAGCTGGACGTGCCTGGAACACCTCCCTACCTTACTAGATGCCCGAACCACCTCAACTGGCTCCTTTGAACGCAAAGGAGCAGTGGCTCTACTCCGAGTCTCTCACGGATGGCTGAGCTTCTCACCCTATCTCTAAGGGAGACGTCAGCCACCCGTCTGAGAAAACCCATTTCGGCCGCTTGTACCCGCAATCTCGTTCTTTCGGTCATGACCCAGCCTTCATGACCATAGGTGAGGGTAGGAACGAAGATCGACCGTTAGATCGAGAGCTTTGCCTTCTGGCTCAGCTCTCTTTTTGTCACAACGGTGCGGTAAAGCGACTGCAGTACCGCCCCTGCTGCGCCGATTCTCCGGCCAATCTCTCGCTCCATCGTCCCCTCACTCGCGAACAAGACCCCGAGGTACTTGAACTCCTTCACTTGGGGTAATGGCTCATTCCCTACCCGGAGTAGGCAATCCACCGGTTTCCTGCTGAGAGCCATGGCCTCATGATCCTCATCCCAACCGCTGCACACTCGGCTGCGAACCGATCCAGTGACTGTTGAAGGTCACAGACCGATGATGCCATAAGGACCACATCATCTGCAAAGAGCAGCAATGAGATCCTCAGGTCACCGAACTGCAACCCCTCTCCTCCACGACTACGCCTCAATATCCTATCCATGAAGATCACAAACAGAATTGGTGAGAAAGCGCAGCCCTGGCAGAGGCCAACATTCACTGGAAACGAGTCCGACTTACTGCCAAGTATCCGGACACAACTCTCGCTTTGGGCGTACAGGGATTGGATGGCCCTCAGAATTGACCCCCTCACCCCATACTCCCGCAGCACCTCCCACAGTATCACCTTGGGGACCGGTCATACGCCTTCTCCAGATCCACAAAGCACATGTAGACCGGATGGGCGTACTCCCAGGCCCCCTCCAGGATCCTTGCGATGTTGCGTTGTTCATACATAGTTATAGTCGAGTCAAACAGCCCGACTTAATTCCTAATATTATTAGTCAGAAACACAAGTCTATCCACCTGATTGGGATCAAGTGCGGCTCTTTTTTTATTCACAGTATTACCTGCCAATGAGAAAAGCCGCTCAGAGTGTACAGAGGTTCCCGGCACACACAGGTATTTACGGGCCAGCTTTGAGAGCTGTGGGTATCTGCTGCACCCGACATCTCTCCACCACAGCAGCGGGTTACTGTCTGCAGAGAGAGGAGTCTCCTTCATGTAAGCCTGCATCTCCTCGTTGCGTTTGTCACTCGATTTGTACAATTCCCCAAACAGGCTTCCAATCGCACCCAGGGCAACGGCCTTTTCTTCTTCTGGTGCTGGTTTACAGTCATTGTCCGTCTCATCTTCCCTCATCTCTTGTGACAAACTATCAGTGACTAGATGAGACGAGAGAACCGGGTGTCCAGGAAGGCGGCTTTATTGAGAAGCATCCATTCGCTGCTCTCCTCACTGTAGCGCATTTTCAAATTAGCCACCATCCTTCCTGAGAGAAGAATAAAAACACATTTAGCCCTATATCACATGCTACTTGGCTTTTTCAAATAGCTAATATCTGATATTTTTAAGAGGTTTAGATATCCCTGTTTTTGTCGTCTTGGAAAATACATACTGTTGTAATGTAGAGGCTTGGACTTAATATTTAAGAAAAAAAAGAAAACGTGCTGCAGGGCCAGGGGTTCGATCCCGACACATGGCCCTTTGCTGCATGTCATCCGCCCTCTCTCCCCCTTTCATAACCTCCAGCTGTACTATCATTTAAGGCATAAAAGCCCCAACAAATATAAATAAATAAAAATAAAAGCCACATACCTCTCACTTCTTTCATGGCTGATGTGATGTGAAGCAGTGCTCAGCTGAGATATCATGACTTGCTGGAGAGGAAGGACAGCTGATGCTGTGGGGTAGTGGACAGGGCCTGAGTTGCCGCTTTGAAAAGTTTCAACGTGTCTTTTAGTTGCTCGACCATAGACCACTCCGAAGTTTTAAGTTCCAAATGGGACATATTCTTTTCATAAATGACAGCTGCCACTGCTGCTTGTTGCTCTGATGCCGGATATATCATGTCGTAGATGTTGTTCCATCTGGTGACGCAATCATTTATCAGTCTCTCCTTGTTCAATCCAAGGAGTTGTTGTATTTCTTCCAGCAGGCAGCTGTATGATGGAGATCTTCCAAAATGAGCTGCAGTTTGCTTTAGTCTCGAAAGGGCTGTATCGACGGCTTTCACACCAAGCCCCTTGCGCACTGCCAGGTTAAGCATCTGGGCCAAACAGGGTACATTAACAAGCCCTAAATTGCATACGGCGTTCACATAGTTCAGAGCATTGTCCGTGGCGGCGGCGACGACCGCTTCACGGGAGATGTCGAATTCATCCAGCGTGCTGATGATCTCTGCAACATGCACAGCTGTGTGGCTCCCTCTCAGCTCCTTAGTACACAGAACATAATTGCCAAGTTCCCATGAGTCTGAAATACAGTGAGCTGTGACTGTCACATAAGCACGCGTGGCCAGCGATGTCCACCCGTCTGTAATGAGAGCGAGAGTCCTATTCTTTAGTATAGTTTTTATGGTTTCCCGTGTGGTGTTATACAGTTGTACTATGTGTTTTGAGATGGTGCTGTGACTTGGAATTTTATATTGTGGCTCCATCTCTGTCATGAGATCCCGAAACCCCTCCCCCGAAGCAATATCAATGGGCTGCATATCTCTGCATATTAATCTTGCTGTTTTATCGGTGATGTAATTTCCCCAAGCTTCTGACGAGGGCCTCTGCTGAGGCTGAGTGTGCGGGTGGGGAATAGCAGGCAGGAGGAGGCTGCACACTTGGAGTTGCTCTGCTCGTCTGCGGTGCCTCCGCTGTCATTTTCACAGCAAACAACAACATATTTTATTAAAGCTTCCACTTCTGAATCCATGGCCCGGCTGTAATAGTCACAGAATCTAAGTAAGAAAGAAAACAATCGATATTTTTTTTTACAATGTAAAAAAAATCATTTTTATGTAAATGATATGGGTCAAAATATTGATGCCTCTGTACATCTTTATGCCGACGATACTGTTGTATACTGTTGTGCATTTGTTGCATTTGAACGTCTGCAGTCTACTTTTAACATTATGCAGTCGCACCTATTCCATCTCAGGTTGGTGTTAAATGCAGACAAGACAAAGGTCATGTTATTTTCCAATAAGAAAAGTGTACCAGCTGTTCTTCATCATGCATCATGTCTGCACAGGGTATCCCCATTGGAATTGTCAACACTTACAAATACTTAGGCATCACTATTGACGACAACCTCTGCTTTAAACACCATATTGACAATCTTTTAAGGAAACTGAAATTAAAACTGGGCTTCTTTTTTAGAAACGAGGCTTGCTTCTCCACCAGTGCTAGAAAACGGCTTGTAGCTGCCACATGTTTGCCACTCTTGGACTATGGGGATGTTGCTCACTCTCTTCATCTGCTGGATTTTTCGTATCATGGGGCTCTGAGGTTCATAACCAACTGTAAACCCACTGTACCGTACTCTCTAGTCAACTGTACATCATTATCAATGTGCAGATCTCTGCACTGATACAAATTAATCTACACATCTATGCTTGGACTGCTGCCCATCTACATATCCACTTACATATCACACAAACAGAATAGCTATGGGCTACGATCTCAGAACTACATCACTCTGTCTGTCCCCTCAATTTGCACGGAACTTGGAAAAAAGGCCTCGTCATACTCTGCCCCCTCAACCTGGAACATGCTTCAGCAGGAACTTAAACTGTCCAGCTTGATACCCCTGGGACATTTTAAACTCATTTTAAATCCGGAGAAATCATCTGTCCGTGTTTGTTCTTGCAATACCTAATTCTACGCACTTTCAATGACGATTTTTTTTTTATGATGTTTTATTTGACTGTTGCCTCTGTGTTTAGTGTCCTGTCTGTGTGCAACTTCGTATGGTACTGTTACCATCAGGTCTCTCTGGAGAATGAGACAGTGTCTCAATGAGATTTTACCTGTATAAATAAAGGAATTTCTTTTTTGACTTGATAGCAAAATAAAACACTAATTTGTTAATGTGACCCAGTAAGGACTTTTCATGCTTTCTCCTCACCTGATTGGGTTCCATTAACACACTATTGCCATGTGACCACAACTCAGTTTCCTAAATCACAGTGATTCCTAAATAAATTTAGGAAACTCACCACTTACACTCGCACACTCACTGAAACTGAAATTTAACAGAGAACAAGCAAAAGCTTTAGATCTAATGGCGTAACACAAATGGCTGCTTCACCTGCTACAGCGAGTTACCAAAACAAAACCAAGCAGCAAATTCCATCTGAAAAGTGAAGCCAATGCGGAAGAGCCTTACATCTGCATTCTCTCTAATATCCAGCAGGGGGCGACTCCTGATTGCAAAAAGAAGTCTGATTGTATAGAAGTCTATAAGAAAATGACCGCACTTCTCACTTGATTTATTACCTCAGTAAACTTTTTCCTGATGGTTTATGGTCTCAATCACTAGTTTCAAGTCTCCTTCAATACAGCATTTCTAAATTAATCTGCCATTTACAATAAAATAGATAAAGCAGGGTATGATTTGGGGGGGTGGCTACCTTGTGATTGACAGGTCAATACCACGGCGGTGTCCGGTTTGGGTGTTCTCCGGGTTTTCATTTTAGGACTATAATCCTTTCGCAGTGTTTTCAGGTTCGTAAAGTTGATTATGACTCTTTTGGTCGCCTTATTCAGGTTTGGTTGTACTGCCAAACTCAGGGCTTCAAAAACAGCAGTCTTCAAACCAATGGGTGACGTCACTGTGACTATGTCCACTTCTTATAGACAGTCTATGAATAGAACACACATTATGCAATGTTAGTTTGTGCTCGGCTCAGTCACATGAAATAACTCTGGATTCAGTTATTAGCGCACTTTACAACTTTAAACGATTTAAATAATGGTGTAACATAAATAAGTGTTCGTACTGGGAAGTTATTTAACCTCAAAACAATTATACACTGATTTACAGACGTATCTTTGCCCAATATAAGTCAATGAGAAAAAGTATTTTGTGGCCCCATGGCATTACGTGACTTATACGGAAGTTGTAATTCCACGGTTTGGCCACTACGAACATTTGTTTAAAAGCCTGGCGCTCTTCCAGGAGACCTGCCTGAAATATACTCGTCTATCCTTCATCTTCAGGTAACATCTCATGGATTTATGCATTGGGAGACACATAGTCCTACTACGATCCAAAGGCTCATACAGAGCTTAAAGTTTTAGCAAATAACACCAAAAACACTATCAATACACAGTAACATGGACTGTTATCCCACTGAGCGCTACATTAATATAGTCTGCATGTTAATCGCGATTAGCATCACAGCCTTTACGGGTGATTCTTCAAATATAGTCATT
This sequence comes from Cottoperca gobio, assembly GCF_900634415.1. Lineage (NCBI taxonomy): Eukaryota > Metazoa > Chordata > Actinopteri > Perciformes > Bovichtidae > Cottoperca > Cottoperca gobio. The sequence goes on from NC_041361.1 coordinate 21,632,168, forward strand.
GTTGTGTCCCTGGCAGAAATAATTTCCTATTTCTTATTTTTGTGACCAAAAGGAACATACAAAAATTAAATCATAGACCAGTCATTATTTTTATTACCGGTACATAAAAAGTGGCCTTTTATGTGTTCTTGCTGTATATTGTCCCTGGGCCTGATTTTGGATATTCAAACCTGCTATGTTTTGAATTTAATATTGACCTAATATTAATTATATGTGCAAATGACACATAAATGGCAATTTTAAGGAAATGTATCATGTGTTGTAAGATATATTAGTATTTCATGTCTTTTTTTTAAGAAAAGGACACCTGTCTCTTGGGGTCCCTGTCATTTCCATCACACCATGCAAAATGTGAATTTGGTGAGTTTAAAAAAAAAGTTTTTAAACTTAGTGATCACAGCCATAGTCATGTGACAGGAGAGCACATGGCTGCAGCACAAAGACAGCTCCATGAAGGGAAGTGATATAAGATAAAATCAAGTGAAATATTTGGTAAAATCGAAATATGTTAATTGGCTGTCATTTCCAAATAGCTCATATATCCTCTAAAGAAGACGTTAGCATGCTAACATATCATGAGAATTTCTTTAAAATGTGACAAAGTGTCATTTCCACAACAGTCATTTCCATCACTTTGATTATTGTGATGGAAAATACAATGAGTGTTATGGCTTATATCAGTGAAAATAATGTGTATTAAATGAAATGTCAGTGGGGTAGCTGATAGAGTGAGGTCCAAAAATATATCTGCAATTACTATTCACCGACAAGGAACCACCAAAGAGAATGAATCAGGGACTTTTTATGTTTTGCGTTATAGTAAGTGCAATATTTGCAACTTGCTTGTAGGTTTCAGCAGTTTCCAAAAATGTTCTGCCATATGATTTTATCTGCTTAAAAGGTTAACCGAAGTGAATATGGACATCAGTTCTCTGCCAACATCAACTGTTTTCACATAGCTAAGCTAATGCTAGCGGGGCCTATAGCTCAGCCGGCGGTGTTATCTCTAAAACTTGAATTAAAAAACAGCATAAGAATACTAACGTGTCTTAAAGTATAATTCCGCTAGCAAAGCCATGGTTGTAAGCAAAACCAGCTGAAACTTCTACTTCTTCTGCTTCTTTTTTGGGCGGATTGCAATACCAACCTTTAGGTGCATACTGCCACCTACCGTACCGGATAATGTAGCGAAGGATCGAGTTTAAATTAGTCTTTAAAAAGAAAAAGGAAAAAAAAGAAATATTGTTGTTGATGCTTTTGATGCTTGTTACGTGACCAGCGAAGATCTCTTCTACTGGTGTGGTGGTAAAATAGAAGAAAGATGGAGGAAACTACATGACCACCATCGCTGCACTTTTTTTATTAAAGTAACCTTCATGTATTTTCAAGTTACAATCTGCTCAAATGTTATTGTGTAACTTTGCCCGGTTGCACAAAGCCTCCTAAGTTTTTCTGATAAGGATTTCACAGGTTGCAACAAACTTAAACTATTCATTAGGTAAGACATTAGAGACATAACTAGCTAGTGTCCCTCCACCTCCCTTCTGCCACCAAGAATACTTGCAGTTAGCAAATGCAACCAGACTAAACAGACCAACAGTGGTTTACAATTTTTGAATGCTATTTCATCATTAAATTCACTTCTGAAAAGCTAGGCCATTAACAATTTGCAGACAGGGGCCAGTCTTCCTGCCAGACATAGGCCTCTTGGTAGGCGCATACACTGCCTCAGTGTAGTTTCTCCCCATTGCATACTTAACAGGGTTGGTTAAGCGCTTTTTTGGCAGTTGATATGTACATTTATTTTTGCATAAACAGTGTTAATTCCACCGTTATAAAAACATGATGCAAATAAGGAAAGAATAAGAAATCCTAAAGCAGGAGTAGGACCTCAGGTAAAGATTAAAGTCACGTCAGAAATGGTGCTGAAGATGGGCAGTCGTTCTGTTTGGGGGTGCTGAGCAGCCCAGCTAGTGAAGAGACCAAGGACAGCTAAGAGGAAAACATTTACTTTGTGATTGTGGTTTTGGTATGCTTTCTTAGCAACCTTGTCTTTATACGGTCTGAATGAGACAGCAGAGGAGGAGATGCAGGTGATCAGAGAGGGGACATGACGGGAGATGTGGAGACAGTCAGCTGGAGACAGTGCCCATCGGAGGGCTCTTTCTCTTCAGTGGAGCTAGCCAGCTCTGCAGTACTGTTATCCTAAAACTAATGTTTACATCCAGGAGCATTATAATAGTGTCCTTTGTTTAGCTTCTTTTGCCAAGATTTCAAGCGATCATACGACACGACGAAGAAATCTAAGAAATGGCAGAACTTTTTGAGTAGGGTATGTGCGCTTTGGCCTCCTTCTTAATGTATTATGTTGAAAATAAATTACTTTCATTAGGTTTAGGGTCATATTGACCCTTACTGTGTAAATACACTCAAAATAGTCAAGAATCAGGTAAAACCAATAAGAACTTCAATTTAGATCATATGAACATTTAGAAAAGGGACATACAATACATTTTTTATTCAACATCCAACACTATATGTAACAATTCTTTACATAACATTTTTCCCTCATCACACTTTAAAAAAAATTAATTTAACTTTTTTCTCAAGATATTCTCCTCACATCGTCAATGCTCTCCACATGATGGGCAGAATGTGACTGTGTGCTTTCTGCAGATGTAATTCTTGCATTTCACACAAGATCTTGTTTTACCTCTCTGGTGGAGAGGTTTGTGTGTCCCTATGAACCTGAGAGCTGTGTTGTCTGGAGCCTAGTGCTCCTGGTAGGGTCTCCCAAGGCAAATTGGTCTCAGGTGAGGGGCCAGACTAAGAATGGTTCAAAAACGACTTCATGAAAGAAAGGGAAAGGAAAGGAGAGACCCTGCCCGGAGGAAGCCCGGGCCCCCGTCTGGAACCAGGCCCAGAGGGAGGGCCCGACAGTGAGCACCTGGTGGCTGGGTTTGCCACGGAGCCCGGTCGGGCACAGCCCGAAGAAGCTACGTGGTACCTCCCATCCATCCATCCTGTGGGCCCACCACTCATGGGAAAAACCGCTGGGGTCGGGTGCGCTGTCACACGGGTGGCAGTGATGGTCAGGGACCTCGACGGACCAGACCCGGGCAGCAGAGGCTGGCTCTGGGGACGTGGAACGTCACCTCTCTGTGGAGGAAGGAGCCGGAACTAGTGCGGGAGGTGGATCGCTACCAGTTGGATCTGGTGGGGCTTACCTCCACGCACAGTCTTGGCTCTGGAACCGTACTCCTGGATAGGGGTTGGACTCTATTCTTCTCCGGAGTTGCCCAAGGTGTGAGGCGTCGGGCCGGGGTGGGGATACTCACTAGCCCCTGGCTGAGCGCCGCTACGTTGGAGTTTATCCCGGTGGACGAGAGGGTCGCCTCCCTACGCTTTCGGTTTATGGGGGGGAAAACTCTGACTGTTGTTTGTGCCTATGCCCCAAACCGCAGTTCTGAGTATTCGGCCTTCTTGGAGACCCTGAATGGAGCCCTGCAGGGGGCTCCAGTAGGGGACTCCGTAGTCTTGCTGGGAGACTTCAACGGACACGTGGGAAATGATGGAGACACCTGGAGAGGCGTGATTGGGAGGAAGGGCCTCCCTGATCTAAACCCGAACGGTCGTTTGTTGTTGGACTTCTGTGCTAGTCATGGAATGGCCATAACAAACACCATGTTCGAACATAAGGATGCTCATAAGTGCACGTGGTACCAGAGCACCCTAGGCCAAAGGTCAATGATCGATTTCGTAATCGTATCATCTGATCTGAGGCCACATGTTTTGGACACTCGGGTGAAGAGAGGGGCGGAGCTGTCGACTGATCACCATCTGGTGGTGAGTTGGATCAAGGGGTGGGGGAAGACTCTGGACAGACCTGGTAAACCCAAACGGGTAGTGCGGGTGAACTGGGAACGTCTGGAGGAAGCCCCTGTCCTGGGGATCTTTAACTCACACCTCCGGCGGAGCTTTTCAGCCATCCCTGTGGAGGTTGGGGGCATTGAATCTGAGTGGGCGATGTTCAAAACCTCTATTGCTGAAGCTGCGGTGATTAGCTGTGGTCTCAAGGTCTTAGGTGCCTCAAGGGGCGGTAACCCTCGAACACCGTGGTGGACCCCGGTGGTCAGGGAAGCCGTCCGACTGAAGAAGGAGTCCTTCCGGGTTATGTTATCCGGGAGGACTCCGGAAACAGTTGCAGGGTATCGAAGGACTAGAAGGGCGGCAGCTTCTGCCGTGTCAGAGGCAAAGCAGCGGGTGTGGGAGAAGTTCGGAGAAGCTATGGAGAAGGACTTTCGGTCGGCACCAAGGTGCTTCTGGAAAACCATCCGGCACCTCAGGAGAGGGAAGCGAGGAACCATTCAAGCTGTGTACAGCAAGGGTGGGACCCTGCTGACTTCAACTGAGAAGGTTATCGGCCGCTGGAAGGAACACTTTGAGGAACTCCTGAATCCGACTAACACGCCCTTTATGGTTGAGGCAGAGCTGGAAGCTGATGGGGGATCATCGTCAATTTCCCTGATGGAAGTCACTGAGGTACTCAAACAACTCCACAGTGGCAAAGCCGCAGGGGTTGATGAGATCCGTCCAGAAATGCTGAAGGCTTTGGGTGTTGAGGGGCTGTCTTGGTTGACACGCCTCGTCAACATTGCGTGGAAGTCTGGGACAGTGCCTAGGGTTTGGCAGACCGGGGTGGTGGTTCCCCTATTTAAAAAGGGGGACCAGAGAGTGTGTGCCAACTACAGGGGTATCACACTTCTCAGCCTCCCTGGTAAAGTCTACTTCAAGGTACTGGAAAGGAGGGTTCGGCCGGTAGTCGAACCTCTGATTGAAGAGGAACAATGCGGATTCCGTCATGGTCGTGGAATAACAGACCAACTCTTTACTCTTGTAAGGATCCTGGAGGGGGCTTGGGAGTACGCCCATCCAGTCTACATGTGTTTTGTGGATCTGGAGAAGGCGTATGACCGGGTCCCCCGGGTGATACTGTGGGAGGTGCTGCGGGAGTATGGGGTGAGGGGGTCACCTTTGAGGGCCATCCAATCCCTGTACGCCCAAAGCGAGAGTTGTGTCCGGATGCAGTAAGTCGGACTCGTTTCCCGTGAATGTTGGCCTCCGCCAGGGCTGCGCTTTATCACCAATCCTGTTCGTGATTTTCATGGATAGGATATCGAGGCGTAGTCGTGGAGGAGAGGGGTTGCAGTTCGGTGACCTGAGGATCTCATCGCTGCTCTTTGCAGATGATGTGGTCCTTATGGCATCATCGGTCTGTGACCTTCAACAGTCACTGGATCGGTTCACAGCCGAGTGTGCAGTGGTTGGGATGAGGATCAGCACCTCCAAATCTGAGCCATGGCTCTCAGCAGGAAACCGGTGGATTGCCTACTCCGGGTAGGGAATGAGCCATTACCCCAAGTGAAGGAGTTCAAGTACCTCGGGGTCTTGTTCGCGAGTGAGGGGACAATGGAGCGAGAGATTGGCCGGAGAATCGGAGCAGCGGGGGCGGTATTACAGTCACTTTACCGCACCGTTGTGACGAAAAGAGAGCTGAGCCAGAAGACAAAGCTCTCAATATACCGGTCGATCTTCGTTCCTACCCTCACCTATGGTCATGAAGGCTGGGTCATGACCGAAAGAACGAGATCACGGGTACAAGCGGCCGAAATGGGTTTTCTCAGACGGGTGGCTGGCGTCTCCCTTAGAGATAGGGTGAGAAGCTCAGCCATCCGTGAGAGACTCGGAGTAGAGCCGCTGCTCCTTTACGTTGAAAGGAGCCAGTTGAGGTGGTTCGGGCATCTAGTAAAGATGCCACCTGGGCGCCTCCCTAGGGAGGTGTTCCAGGCACGTCCAGCTGGGAGGAGACCCCGGGGAAGACCCAGGACTCGGTGGAGAGATTATATCTCCTCACTGGCCTGGGAACGCCTCAGGATCCCCCAGTCGGAGCTGGAGGATGTGGCCCGGAGAAGGGAAGATTGGGGTTCCTTACTGGAGCTGCTGCCCCCGCGACCCGATCCCGGATAAGCGGTGGACGATGGATGGATGGATGGTTCTTGTTTTACTGAATGAACAAGACGCTCGTCTACAGTAACACGGGGACCAGGATTGTACAACAAAGGAAGAACTTCAACCCGTTTATCCCAAACTTCTCTGATCGCAGCTAGTTTGTCTCTTTCACGTCGACCAGTTCTGGTGTCACGGTTGTCAAATCGGATCACCCGAGATATCATGTGAAATGACTCCAGAGACATTGTTCCTCTAAAGATTGGCCTTCCCTTCATTCTCTTCATTCCTTAAACTGGCAGTTGCTTCTCCCCTTGGCTAATACCAGGATTCCAATGTACGCATGCAAGTCAATCTGATCCAGTGGCTTCCATGTCTCTTGACATACACGCCTCCCCTCCAAGTTGGTCATGTCCAGTACGATCCTCTCTATTGGTGGGGATATGAAGAGCTGAAATGCTGATTGAATATCATCAACTCGTGTTGCAGCAAATCTTGTAGGGCCTGGAGTCAATCTGATGACATTGGAAGATTGTCATCTTCCAATGTCATCAAAATTCATCTGCCTCGTCTTTGGTGTGGTTCATCCAATAAGCAGAAATGTGAAAAAGGATATGTTGTGGTTTTTAGGGAGTTGACATGAGGTTGCCAGGCAACCAGCGGAGACTGCAAAAAAAACCAACTAATTGCCTCTGGCTTCGTATTTAGCAAAGTTATTGATAGTCTCTCTGCAAATAAGCTTTTTCCCAAAATGTTGAAGAATTTCCCACACACACACACACACACACACCCCTATACATTAAGAACATTGTGACATATATATAAGACATCGGTGGCATTAAGCCATACGTAGTGAAAGGTAACAGCAGTGTAGAGTGATGCGAGGCGTCATGCATGTTTGCTGTCCTGCTCACTCTCAGGAGGAGGAGTTTCAGATCTCCGAGGTGACAACAGGTAATAGTGGTGCGGTTACAGTTAAAACCTACAAAGCAGCATTAGTCTTAAAAGTGTTCTGTCGTTTGCAGAATCCAATATTCTGTCAAACCCATTCCCTCAGACTTGAATCCCAAAAGGTGCACCAGAGAGGTTGGTGGTGGTATAAGCTGTCACTTGGGCACCAGGCCGCGGGATTGTGGGTAAAGTGGGGATCCTGGACTGGAGGGGCTGAAAGGAGAGGTCGGGGTGCTCGACTTCTTGCCTGTTCTGGGTCGACTGAGTGAAGGAGACCAATGGCAGAGGGTTAAACAGATTGTGGAAATAACTGCAAGCCTGCACATATTGAGGTTTGCTTGACATGTTCTCTGATTTCTTTGCTTCCTAACCAAACGCACATAACCACATTATACCACTTAAACTCCTTTTACTTGTGGTCTTGACAGCTGCCTTACCCAGACTTTGGTTTCTTGAGGCTGCCGCTGGCGGGTGGGGTTGATCCCAAGCTGCTGTGAAAGCCCGACGCATCCACCTGGATCTCATCCTCATCCCTCAGAGCGTTCTCCAGAGCTGCCGCCACCTTTGGGGCGATAACCGGCTCCTGATACTCTTTAGTGGTCCGAGCGGGCAGGTCCATGTCCAGCATCATGATGTTTTCAGCCTGGGAGGAACAGAGCAGGAACAAGTCAATCCAGGTACATTTCTATGTGCTCGCAGGAAGATGAACATATTATTGTCAAAAGGCTGACGACGAGCATTAAAAAATAAATGCATATATTGCATTTAAGAATTAAAATATATTGCATGTTAACCGCTTTACCTTACTGTCCGACAGCCCTTATGACGGTAGTATACTATGTTACTATGACCAGTAAAAATGATGTTTTTGTCTATGGAGTCTGACAACCCCACCTCAAACAATCTGAAATATTCCTTTAATGTTTAACATGACACTTACGGTACATTCTGGATTCCTGTGCATTTCATAATCCTTGTTGATTAATATCCATTTTTCTTATATCTACACTGTTAGTGCTGCATTGCGTTGTTTGGCTTTGCATTACGTGTCGTCAGTCCATCTAACTGTGTTTGTGGGGTTTTATATTCACCTGGAGGTTTATATGTGATTACATGTACTTCAGTGCAAAATGTGAGGAGGACGTGCAGCTTACTTTGTATCTCATGTCCGGTCTCATCATCATGGACATGCGAGCATGGTGACTGAGAGGCCTGCTGTAGCCAACTGCAGACAAAGGCCTGGTCATCATCTGATGGTCACTGAAGCACACACACACACACACACACACACACACACACACACACGGTTCTAAATGGGAGTTCAGAGCCAGTCAATATGTAAACAAATGCAATCAAAATAAAGTCCATCAAAGAGGTCTGAACAGCTACCTTCCCACATCAAAGTGTCTGGGTCAAAATGACCCGCAACATCATCTTTGTATACAAACTCCACATTCCACTACACATCTAAGTGTTCAGATATTACACCCCAGTTCATCACCCTAAATGAGGAAACGTCACAACATTTCAGGAACAAAATGACGAGTTAACCAGAAATGTGGTCAACTCAAGAACTGAAATGGGTCAAATTGACCCTTAACATAATACAAGGGTTTTTAAAGGTACTATTACCACCTCCTCCACCATCAGCATGTTAGAAACCTTTGACTCTGAGCTGTCCTCTAGTGGACGTATTGCTTAACATCCATGCCAGCATAAAGAACACTGAAAGTACAGATTGTGGGCTGTGACGGTGACATCGTTTGAAATGGATGGACGTATTTTAACACGTATAGGGAGCATAAACAAGGCTTTAGTGTCGCTTTTCTGCCTCCAGCACAGCCTCATCTGTTCGCTCCATGCAGCCTATGGCTTGTTCTGGAAGGCTGACCTGCCACCACAGTGACACAATAGACACATCCATGCAGATTGTTGAAAGTTTACCTAAACCATTTGAGTTTGAATTATTCCCTGTGTTGATAAAGACATGATTTGTAAGGCACTAATACTGTGAACAGCAGCTGCTGTGTTAGCTAATCAAATTATTTCATTTGCAACAGGACTCTTTTTTTATAATGGACTTTATTAACAGCAGTCAATTATACAGCTCCATTTTTAAAAACAAGCTATTCATTCTCACCAAAACTTAATATTAAGTGCAAGAGAAACCCCCCAAAAAACCCACCATGATCATATACATTCAGCAGAAAATCACAAATGCACAACAACCGGACATGAATGGTACTCTTATGGAATAGAGGGAAGGTGTACATACAGTACTCAAAGGCAGATCCAGCAGCAGTAGCAATGGTAGAATGGCCTGATAAGGACCTGCTTTTTGGACACAATCCTCCCATTCAGTGTTGGATATATTACCAATATAAGCTGCACATATATTCAAATTCCTCTTATTATTGTAGTCACATCCATAGTTTCTCTTATAACTGTGTTTAGTGATGCGTCTGTATTGCCTTGTGCAAAGATCACTTTGCTATTCATCACAGACATTCTTCAGATAAAAACTGTCCAATGGGAGAAATATTAAGTTTTACATGATGACACATAAACAACCACTCATTTTAGTGGTAATAGAGCAAAACGAATTGTTGGTCTTCAGGTGAGTGACTTGCTGTCCATCTCCCGTTTCCTCTTTGGGAATTTAGTCTATGCAACATAAGTTTGGCACAGAGGGGAGCAGAAGGTTTGGTACAAAAGCAAAAAAGTACAAAGAAATAATGCTCCATCTATCTAGAAACTACAACAGAAAGATGTGATAGAAGATGCTTCTTCTACCTATCAGAGTAGCATGTTTTCTTATGATTCACAAAACATACAATTTCATATGTACACACCACTTCAAGTCTCATAAAATTCAAATATTACAAGACCAAAAAAACAACGATGACAGCACGGTGAAAGAAAACCTGCACACTGTCAATCATCAAAAACATTAGTTATGTGTTTTATCATGCTGGTTTATTTATTTAAATTGGAATATTAGTAAGTATGTGATCTTTTTTTAATAGTCATTCTCTTTTGGTTAAGAGAATATTATGGGATGTAGAGAAAAGCACTGAGACTGCCCTTTGGATATACACATTAGGACTTAGGTCAGTTTCATCTCCATATGACGAAGTCAGGAGACAAAGACAGACTGTAACTCATACAATGAAATATATGCATAGAAAAAGGGGAAAATTCAACCTTCTAGTAAATCAACTGAGCTCATAACAATGCTTGTAATGATGCGCGACACTTGGCCTTGGAAAAGCAGATCATTTATGTTGAATTAGTTGATGAAATCGAGAGAAAGATCCCCTTTTATTTGGAAATCAGTGGAAATAATAACCGATACACCATCTTGGTCACTAGCTGTAGCTACAATATCATATATGATACAGCAACTCACATCATTCAATCTTTAACTGCACATGTTCTTCCCAGAAAGTGGAGCTTTGGGCCCACTCTGTCTTCCTTTCTACGACTACACCATCCGCATTAGATGATAAATACACACCACCATATGCAGACAACACACGACTTACACAATCCCTGTATGACCTCTAACTCAGGGCCTGTGGAGAGAGAAGAGCTGGGACAGTCCTGTGCCTTCTAGTCTGAGGGGAAGCTGCTCTCTCTGCTTGTTGCCGCTGAACTCTTGTGATGTCTCGTCTGCCTCTGTGGACGAGACAATTGACGGTTCTCTTTCACAGCACCACTTTTACAAGCTGTGGACACTCGGGCCACTGTTAAGCAAAGCTTGGTTGGCATATACAGAGCTGCAGGGCAAATTAACAATCTGCATGATTTGTGTACTATCTTTTTATTTGCACCTCAATGGAGACACAAAGTTTGGATGTCTGAAATATTGCCCCTCCCCCTCCACTGGACAAATGTAAGTCTTTACATTTCAGGTAATGAATCAATCAAAGAACAGTGGGGGCAGGGCCAACAGAGGGAGTGGGAAACAGAATGGATGATGGAGCAGGTGAGAGAAAGGGAGATCCCCGGTGGAGCTGGGGGTCAGTAAGGCAGGTGGCATGTTGTCCTGCCTTGTACAGGTGGTGTTGGTGGGGTGCCTTCAGCTCTGGGCTCATTTCTCTCTGTAGTACAGCAGGTACATCTTCAGAGGCTCGGGCAGCGGCAGGCCCAGTATCCTCTCTCTAAGGACGTTCACGGCCGGCTGGGGTCGGAGCAGCTCTCCGGTCTCTTTCTCCTCCTCCTCCTCCTGCTGCTCCTCCTGCTGCTGCTCCTGCTCTTCCTCTTCGTCTTCTTCCTCCACCGTCTCCTCCTCCTCCACCACCACCGCTCCCGCTCCTCTCCCTGCCCTCCTGCTCCCTCTCATCTGCCGCCTTGCCTCCCTCTCTCCTGCCTCCTCTTCGTCCTCCGCTCTTCCTCCCTGGTTGTTGTTGCTGTCCAGGGGAGCGGGGCCGATGCCGCTGCTGGCCACCACCTGACGCGTGGCCAAGACGAGGGCGTTGCAGTGGCGCCGGTGGACGCGTCTGCGCTTGAAACGAGGGCCGTACTTATGGAGCCCGGCCACTGCCAGACCCCTGCCTACAGAGAACGAGGAACCTCGGCCGCGGGACTGGCTGTCTCCCCCGTCTGTGGTCACTCTGAGGGTGTGGCGGATGCAGATACGAGCCAGCTCCTGTAACGTCCGTACCTCATATTTGGCTGCAAGATTGAGAAACACAAGAAAACAGTAGAGAATGGTAAGAGACAGGGTAACAGAGTTAAGGCCTTCACACACCAGGGGCATTTTCTTCGTGAGGTTCATTTCCATGTCAATATATATTTTTAATACTTTGACGTAGTATATATTCATTGTATTTTTTGGGGGGCTTTTGGTGCCTTTAATAATAGAACAGTTTAAGATTTGGAAAGGGAAGAGAGGGGATGACATGCAGCAAAGTGTCCATTCTTACCTTTCACAATAAAAGCCTGAGACATATCTACTGCGTAACAGTTTACCAGAGGGAACTCTAATTCACAATTTAGTTGCATATTTCATACACTCATATTTCAAGAAAGGTCAGAATGAGACTCACGTAGTGGGACAGACTTGGGTTTTCCATTCGTGTTGTGTTTAGGCAGCGCCAGAGGAGCGAAGGACACAGAAATGATCTTTTTGGTCTCCCAGCTGTTCGGCCCTGTGCGGGTGATCTTGGTCAACTGCAGAAAGGACAACAGGATGAAATCACGTTCATTTTTCAGAATACATTTTGTGTGATGACAGTGATATAAAAGAATATACGTGCTTTTTAAGCAGTATATAAACATTAAATAAATACTTTATAACATGCTGTGATATAGTTGTAAAGAGAATATACAGACAGTAGAAGTGTTTATTAACACACAGTATTTGTCAACAGGTATAATTTCTCCTATGATATATTATATTCATAATGATTATGTATATGTGAGAATGACAGTGTCATAATTAATGTATTCAATGTTTATATGTTGCTTATAATTGCTAAGTAGTGGGACTTTAAGTTTTGCCTAATATGCAGATTTGAAGCATGCTGAGTTTTCGTGGTAAAACACCAACCTTCTCCTCCAGAGGCATCACCAGGATGCCCCCCACCTTCAGCAGGTTCTTCATGTAATCCTCATGCTCCTTCTGCACCCCGGCCCCGCAGTACACCCGGTCATACTGACGGCTCTCCGGAGGAATCTCCAGGCAGTTCCCCACGACAAAGGACGGCTCGCAGAATTCAAATCTGAAGAGAGGAAATGGAAAACAATAAAAAAAATTAAAAAACAATACAGAAAAACAATATGCCACTGACGCATTCAGACACGTACTTGTCAAAGCTGTCGCTGGTTTTGATGAAGGAGTCGAGCTTCTGGTAGGCATACTCAATCACATCTGCATGTAACTCGATTCCATGATTCACTCCGAATGGGCCTGGAACAGTTAGCACACCACAGTTACTGTGAGTATGTTGTGTGTGATGATGCTCTTACTCCTGCAAAAATAACTTACCCTGCATTAATATTGGCCAGTCAGCACAATATTTAATCACCCTAAGCACATTTCTTTGCATGTTACACACTGGAGTTATTATTAAGTCATTTATATTTAGAATTGTGTGTAATTATGGTTTTCCCAATCAAGAAGTACTGTTATATTTCAGACATATTTACTTTTTGAAAGTACTGAGAAATTAACCCATGTGTTTGTGCTTTCTCAGCTAGAATATTAGAATTCCTTCCACTCTTAGAAGGCAGCTCAGCAGAAGAGCCTCTCTGCCGGTGGAGAATACAATAGAACATGCGAGTTATTGCCTTTGAGGTCTGCTGGATGTTCCCAGAGCTCCACTTCAAATGAAGGGACACCAAGCTGTAGAATAGTTCACCTCTCACTATTAGATCATCCAACTCAAAGTGTAAATGTCTGAGCACTCACTTTTATTCCTTGATTTTCTTAAATTATATTTCTGTTTTGTAAATGCTACTTTGTCACTGATGTTTCTTACTGTCCCGCATGTTTCATATTTCATTCTAGATGCTTTTTATTGAGAAACACTTGATAACCCTCATTTTGCAAAGTGCTGTAATTGACTTACTTATTAACAGAGTTACTGCTGTTTCTCATAGATGGCACACTGAACATATGATGATGGGAATTGCTTGGAATGTCATTGTATAACCATGGAAACAACTGATTTGATCAGAGTTCAGTCCTCCAACTCAAGATTAATAGGTAATGTGAACGTAGAATATGAACAGCGTTGATAATCGGTATCTAACTTCCCTGCTAGGGGTCGGTAGACTCGGAGCCTACAGGTGGATACGGGAGGTGGTGCTTATGACATGCTAAGTGGAGAGCAGCAGCAGCAGCAGAGAACTTGAGCTGACGGCATGAACTAGCTTGTCATGCAGTCATATAAGTACTGGCAAATCAACCGGACTGTGATGACTGCTGCTCTGTGGAAGGACAAAAATCTAAAACAATAAGGATGTAATGAAAACATGCTCCTCTTTCACTGAAATATACTGTCCAATTTCTTTCTTACGTCAAATGTTGCAAATAAACAGTTTTTAACTTGCAATAAAATACATCTATTTGCGATGTTATGGTATACCAGAACAAAACTTTACCACATACCCAATATAAGGCCGACCATGGTGCTGAGGTAGCCAGTCCCACTGCCGAGGTTGAGGAAGGAGAGGCCGGGGTGGAGATCCAAAGCCTCCATCACCTCAGAGTAGATGCACGGAGCAGACAGGTGGATGTTTCCATGACGCCAGGCCAAGTCCTAACAACAAAAATCAGCTTTATTATACCCACAACTCTTTCAGCCTTAACGAACTCTACAAATATTCCCATAAAAACATAATGAACAAAACTCTTTCCACCCACCAGCGTTTTACTGCAAACACCGTCATTCGGAGCCTGTTTGACTTTCATTTTGCTCACCTTGTAAGCATTATCCCGGTATTCATCTAGGTAATAGTCAGCCCGGTCGATTGCTCGAAAAGCCCGCTCCACCAGGTCTGAGCGGATGTAGTAAGCCTCCTTCAGGTTGTCAATCAAGTCATCATTGTCCTCGCCGGCACTTACAGCTCCACCCATGTTGACTGAAGGCAAAGAGAAACAGCACTTACTTTACTATCACAATGACAATGTGACACATTATGTGATCTACAGTAAGCATGCACACTGAATATCAAAACCTGTCATCTGGATCAGAGAGGAACTCTACAGAAACACATGTCCTTTAGTTAAATACTGCGTGCATTCTTTCTAAGACCGGACAGCTGAATATTCATATCTAAGCAGTACAACTCCCACAGCCCTCATATTCATAATGAACTACATCTGGAACAATTGATTCACTTGTAAAATATAATATGCCAAGTTTCTCAAATGTGAAGATGTGCCGTTTTCCTCAGTAAAAGACATATCTTTGGGTTTTGGACTGTTGGTTGTACAAAACAAGCAATTGAAAGACGTTGGGCTGAGAAAACAATCATCTGTTTGCTCAGCTTGTTTCTCTGATTTATTAAGATCCAGATATTCAGGAGGTTTTTACCGGGAGCCAAATTATCCGCAGAGGTCTCCTCTTCTCCAAAACAAACAGACCTGATGATTACGCTGTTGGTTTGCTCAGCTTGTTTCTCTGATAAGATCCAGACTGACGAAGACTAAAATCTTTCATCTGGTTAAAATACAGAGTTAAATCTAAAAAGTCTCTGGTAAGAATGTAGCTTAAAACTGGATAAATAATCATTTTATGAAGCTTCTGGCGGACAAAAATAACACTGACGCTGCTCAAAGGTGATACAACGCCGTTACAGGAGTCCAGATGAAACTGAGCGTTACCTTAATTAAAGTTACACATTTCTCTTGGTGCAAAAATGGTTGGAAATGTTTGGGATAATGGGAGTTTACAACTCAAAATATAAAACATAGGTCTAGTCGTTGTTTTTTGACATTTTAATGTGGAAATGTTCCATATTATACCTTTAAATCTGTCCTTTTGTGATGACTTAAAATGTGCTCAACTTGGATAGACTCCTACAATCACAACCTGTCTTTACATGCCTGATTTGAAAGCACAGAGTAGTGGTTATGGATTCAGAATGCATCAACCATTAAGCTCTTTGAGACTGTGCACAAACAAGCCTGACCCAACCAAATGTAGAGGCCTAAATAAAGCTTTTGGCAGCAGAATACAGCTGCAGGTGTGAATTCTGCGGCAGTGGTTCAGAGTGGTGTTACAAACAACACCAGAGGGCAATGCCATAACACAACAGAACACAGGGCTGCCAAATGCTGGCTTAGTCATGAGGCTATAAAAGAACAAAGGTCCGTGTGCATTTACATACTGGACCTCCTGCCTTTAATGCTACTTGAGTTGAGATGAAGAAGATGAGTTTCAGGTACAGAATCAGTTAAAAAGGAACAAACAGCAGTTGCTGGAAGTGAATCCAGAATGAGACGTTGCCCCTGTGAATATATATATATATATATATATATATATATATTTATTATCATGAAGTGCTTCTTTAGGATGTTAGCATGCATACCTTCAAGGGGGCGCTGTAACCCATTCTGTAACAAAGTAAGTGGTATTGTAGGCTAGTAGGGTACACACTTCCTGCAGAAACACTGCTGCCATTTGAACTTCGCAAATCATCTGCTAATTCACTAAATCAGCTGTCACGTGCATCCTTTCATTGACATGGTTCATAAGCAGAGTGAAAATTCACGCCACGAGCTGGAGCCCCGGCAGGTTTCATTTCACCGCATACATCCACAGCCTGCTGCACGTTGGTGGGGTTGCCATTTGCGCCACTCAGGTGATCCAAATTCCAATAATGACTAAAATTCAAGCTCTCGTAGTTCAACTATCGTCTGGTATAAACAACTAAAAGTAAATATTACATCTAAAAACAGACTGTCATGTAGTGGCAAGGTCAACACAAACAGAAATAACCGCATTCTCTTCTTCGCTGGAGGAGAAGAAAGATCGAGACAAGAATGACAACAGCTAACTGCTGCTGTTGTGAAACAAACCGCGAGCTCTTACTGTGCCTCCATGTTGAACTCTGCTTAAGCTAATGTTCTACCTTGTGAAAATGCCGACTGGTGTTCTCTGTCTTAGCGGGTTTCCGTGTGCTCAGCCTTTTGTTGTTGTGGAGATCCAGGGAGAAACACACCACTGCTCCTTGGATGTAAACATACGGCCAGCTGACGCAATGACGTCAGACGTAATGTACGCAAAATAACGTCCGGAGGAGACTGGCCTACGTTCTGCTGTTAGAGGAGGTGGAACACGAAAGATGCCAAACTATTACAGTACAGATTTGAAAATATTAAATCGGATTCAGTTTGGAATTAAACATTTAAAAAAAAATGTAATACTGTAAACCAGGTGATTTCAAGATTCAGAGACGATATTTATAGACATTGTGTGCAAAACATCTTATTAATGCCCATGTAATCAATTATTTTGGGTAGATAGCTTATAGAATATTTATTTGAGACATTGACCGGTTCAATTGTTAATTAAAAAAAAGAAGAGATTTGTTTAGTATATTTGTTTATGATAAGAATGATATTGATTGTGAAAGACTGTTTTGAAACACTTTATTTTATATGAAAAATACTACATTTACAAATGCAAATGGAGTAAAAATAAACCACGGATACAACAATTCAAAATAGAAGTCAGACACTATATTGACATATTATAAACTGAAGCAATAAAAAAAAAAAGTTTGTCGAATTGTATACCGGTTTTGTTTGAAGATAATTGTATGGCTTAAACTTTATACAATAAAATATAATAAAAGTCTATAAATGAGTATTAGCAACAGAATATTAGTCTTTGGTCAGGTTTGTGTGCCTTTATACAGTTCTGTTTACTACATGACTCAGCCAATCACAACGGAGTCTTTGATCTGCTTTCAAGCTCAGCCCCTGTCTTTGTGCTCTAATTAGCCTGAGAAACTAAATGTAGCATTGGTCTTTAATTAATAATTTAATTGAATAAGCTTTGGTTGTCACTCTGTTATTCTAATGGGCCTTCCCTGTATGCCAGTGACCTACACTAAGTCCATGGACTACTGCAGACCTTCTTCAGGGAAGACATCTTGATTTGTTGCAGTAGGAAAAAGCAGGCTAATAAAATGAATGATGGCTGGGTTCCACTTAGCTGCTTCAGTTTCAGGCTCCTGGTACTGTGTGTGCTGTTTCACTTGAACAGAGCAGAGAGATAGTTCATGTTATTAATGCTCTTCCTACTGTGACAACTCAAAAAGTGACAAACGCCTGTTGACTAGAAACACAGAAACACTTGTAATAATAAATGTTATTGTTTTGTTGGATTGCATATTGTAAATATTTCTTATAATGTTTGACCCTCCACATGCTGTGTAGATGAGGTGTGCGTTATATTCTGACTGATTATTGCACATTAACGATATATTTCTATAAACATTGTGTCATAATGTTTGTGATAATACTACTCGGTACCAAACCTTTAAGATCTTTGCTGACAACCTTTTCCTTCTGCAAAAAAGTAGTTCTGTATTGCAAAACAAAGAAAATGAAGTAAGAACAAATGTCTCAACACTTCTGTCTCTACACATGTGTGTAAATAGAAGCTGTTTGAAAATGTAAATCCTAACCGACACCTAGTTGGCTATCCAAACATTTCCCCCCTCCTCCACATGTCTCTGCTGGGATGTTCTCAGAGAAACATGAAGGCTTGAGCCTCTGTCTCTGAACCCTCCTCCTCCTCACACCAAACATACAATACTTCTTCTGTGTGAGTGATGACAGTGAGTGAGTTACACCCGTAAGCTAAATGTACAACCTGTGATCAGTTGCACTACAATTTGAGGATATGGCTAATTAAATAACATGTATGTAACATTGCTGTTTGAAAGGTTGTGAGTTATTACACAATGAGCCTGTTGTTGAACACGTCTGACAGTTATACAATTCAAAAGAAGATTGGTGTATCTGTTTTTTTTTAAAAGACTAAATGGATGCACTTAACTTTTGTGCCCCACTTTTAAAAAGTTGTTCAGAAGTCCTCACAGGACAAACATGTCTGCATCAAAAACTGCCATAAAAACATTATATAATTATACATATTTTCCACTTTCATTGAGTTTGTCTACAAAATGCCACTGTGGTTTTTTTATGGTGAAAAAAACAACTCAAAAATGTAATTATTTTCGGTATGGTGCATTTTCTTTCTCACAATGTAGCATATGTCGATGATTAGCAACAACATTGATTTTAATGCATTTGTATTTCTTATGCAGGAGTGCTTTTAATCCTTTTCAATGGGGACGTGTTTGTCCTTAAGGCTCTGACTTCCTGCATTTTGTATACAGTTTATTATAGACTTATTAAAG
Source organism: Cottoperca gobio (assembly GCF_900634415.1). Taxonomy (NCBI): domain Eukaryota; kingdom Metazoa; phylum Chordata; class Actinopteri; order Perciformes; family Bovichtidae; genus Cottoperca; species Cottoperca gobio. The sequence goes on from NC_041361.1 coordinate 21,651,011, forward strand.
GAGCTGAAGTTGAATTTCCAAAATGTGGAGAGATACAACACACCCTTGCAAAACTGCATTCCATTTGCATCAACACACAACTATTGCAAAATGAAAAATGTCCTCAGTGAGGCTCAAGGGCTAAACATTTAGATTATACAGAGGGTAAAATAAGTATTGAACACGTCAGCATTTTTTTGAGTAAATATATTTCTAAATGGGCTATTGACATGAAACTTTCATCAGATGTCGGTAACAACCCACGCAATCCACACATGTAAAGAAACCAAGACAAATAAGTTCAGAAATTAAGTTATGTGTAATGAAATGGAATGACATAGGGAAAAAGTATTGAACACGCTTACTGAAATGTATTTAATACTTCGTACAAATGCTTTTATTAAGGACAGCTTGAAGACGCCTCCTGTATGCAGAAACTAGTGGCATGCTTTGATCAGGTGTGATTTTGACTCATTCTTCCACACAGTCTTCAAATCTTGAAGGTTCCCTGGGCCTCTTCTATGAACTCTGATCTTTCCATTAGATTTTCTATTGGATTCAAGTCGGCTGATTGGCTGGGCCATTCTAGCAGCTTTATTTTCTCTCTCTGAAACCATCTGAGAGTTTCCTTGGCCGTGTGTTTGGGATCATTATCTTGCTGAGATGTCCACCCTCGTTTCATCTTCATCATCCTGGTAGATGGCAGCAGATTTTTATCAAGGATGTCTTGGTACATTTTTCCATTCATCCTTCCTTCAATGATATGAAGTTTGCCGTATGCTGAACAACAGCCCCACACCAGGATGTTCCACCTCCAGACTTCACTGTTGGTAGTTCTGTTCTGGGGTGATGTGCAGTGACCTTTGACCTCCAAACATGGTGCGTATTATGGCATCCAAAGAGTTCAATTCTGGTCTCATCTGAGCAGACTGTATTCTCCCAGTATTTCACAGGCTTGTCTAAATGTTGTGCAGCAAACTTTAAACAAGCTTCAACATGCTTTTTCTTCAGCTGGAGTCTTGCATGGTGAGCGTGCATACAGACCGTGGCGGTTGAGTGCATTACTTATTGTCTTCTTTGAAACAATTGTACCTGCTGATTCCAGGTCTTTCTGAAGCTCTCCACAAGTGCTCCTCGGCTCTTGGACTCTTCTGATCATTCTTTTCACTCCTCTGTCAGACATCTTGTGAGGATCACCTGGTCGTGGCTGGTTTATGGTGAAATTATGTTCTTTCCACTTCCGGGCTATGACCCCAACAGTGCTCACTGGAACATTCAGACATTTAGAAATCCTTCTGCAACCAATGCATCACTATGTTGTGCAACAATAAGGTTATGAAGGTCTTGAGGGACCTCTTTACTTTTACCCATCATGAGATGTTTCCTGTGTGACACCTTAGTAGTGAGAGACCTAAATGAAATGCATCTACTGTTGAGAGTAAAAGAACTACGTATTTGAACATTTCAAAGTTTCATTTGAAAAGATCTAAAAAGCTGCAGAGAGACATATGGTTCTATGATAAATCTTGTTGATCACTAAGTGCTCCACCAGATGTCAGTGCTGTTCAACATACAAACTACATGCAAGTGCATATTAACAGCACACTGAAGTCCCCCATTTTGTTCTGCATGCAGACAGGAAGGCAGTGTGTTATTTGAGTGCTTGGCCATGCTGTGTGTCAATTCCTAATATACTTAGTTTCCACAAGCCCTGGGGTTATTGAAATGCAAGATTATAGGGTTAGGGTCTCACACTTGAGCCGTTTTAGTGAAAATGCACGTGTTTGTGAAGTAGCGAGCGATACGACTGGATAACTGAGACTTGGATTGTACTGCACGAGTTGTGTGAGGGTTTGTAAGCAGTATTCACCGCAGAGGCATGTGAGGAAGATGTACTTCCCAAAGTAAGGACTCGCCAAAATGTCTTTACTTTGCAAAAATGTCCTCACAAAGAAAGATGCACCAGCGCACACACACCAACAGATTGGACAGAGTCATATTGTCTATGATTCTTTATTTGTGTTTTTCATAGAGAACATTTAAAATGGTTCATACCCCCACAATAACTGACATCACTTCTCTGGTTTATAACACTGACACAGGAACAAGGGAACATGTACACAAGTACACAAACACACAGTCACAAATTCAGCCCATCTACAGTGTTTTACTTCCCAAACAAAAACAAAACAAAACAAAAACATCATGAGACCCCGAGGACACACAGCCAAGGCCTGTCCCACTTTACAAAACGGTGCAGTAGTAAAGGAACGACCACATCTACAAAAGTAACAAAAATTACCATACAATCTATCGTTGTGGAAGTGCTTGTAATTTTGGAAGTTTTGTACTTTTTTAAAAGGATATCAATATCAATGCCTAGAAAATCACCAGTAAAAATAGCTCATCTCTGTAAAAATGTGCTAGCAGGACAACCCTTGGCTGTGGATTTTTTTTTCTTTGTCACAAAGTTTTCTTTTTTTATTCTTTTTTTTAAGCCATTTTTGAACTTGTCTTCAATACAACAACAATAACACTGTTTTCTTCTTAATACAAATATGTACAGAGACTTCCACTTGTTTCAAAATAACGCCCTGCACACTGATGCATTATCTAGGGATGAAGATGATGATGATGAAGTTCTTCAGATTCCTTCACAGAAACTGTCCGTGCAGTTTGGTACCTGAAGCCACAGAATGATGAGATCACAGTTTCTTTAGCTAGCAGAAGCGTGTTGCTTTGTATCTCTGTCACAACACAATGGCCTCTACCTGCATGTAAAAGACACATTTATTTGATTTCCCTATACACAGTACCCCCCCCCCCCCCCCCCCCCACACACACACACACACATAGGTTTCCCGACAGTATTGGGCAATAGATATAGATCCAGACCAGAACACTATTTGAAGCAGGTTTGCCAAGTGTAAACATACCATATTGTGAAATGAGTGGAGTGAGAAAGGCACACATGATAAGACCACACGGCTTGTAACTACAGCAGGGGGTTGGGTGGGGGTGGTTGGGGGGGGGGGGGGGCTTTTGGTTTTGCTCAGCTTGATGAAAAGTGCCACTCAACTAGACCTCTCTACCTTATGAGTCTTTTTCTACGTCTGTACGTTACATGGAACCAGGATGCAAAGGTGTGCCCCCCCTCCCCCCCTAAAACACACAGCTGGATTTTGGTCTGGGCTGGTTTCCCTGAAAGTTTCATCATGTTAAATTCATTTTCATTCCAGGTGCTTTAGGGAAACTGAGGCCCTGACCAGTTTGTTTTTTTAATTTCTTTGCTATTTGGAATAATAAAACTCCTCACTCCATCACTCAGTACTTTTCTGTAAATAAGAAAACATACAGTGCGTGGGCGCAGGACCGACCGCAGGCTGCGTTTGCTTTCTCCGCTGACATTTTTCTGAAAATGCAATGCTTTCATGGCCTCAGTGTTATTCATTTACATACCTCAGAAGACAATTTCATCAAGCAATTTAAAAGGGGTCATGCCATATCAAATAAGTCCGGAGAATATTCACAGTCTTAAACACTCTTGGGTAGTATTCTCGTGCATTTTCAAGAGAGGAAGAATATACTACTTTGTTAACCAAATGCATCCAAATGATCTTTCCTGAGGAAAGGTTACACAAGACATGAGGAAGGGGGGGTGGGTGGGTTTAAAAGTCATACAAAGCTTTCGACATTCTTTTGAGTGATGGACATATATTTATGCAACAAACGCCTCCTCCTAAAACAAGGGGGAGATTGTGAAGCCTGGCAAATCAATTTCCCACTCCCACACACTCATCTCATTTCACAGGAGGCCTTGATCCAGCCGCTGCCATCGCCTCTAGCCTCACCTGACTGGCTGACCTACGGCTTTCTGCTCTAGCAGCTCTCCACGCTCACCTGAGAACCGAACTTCCTGCTTCCTGTGAATCTCTTTTGGTTTTCGTTTGGAAAAGAAAGTAGCGCTTCCTTTTTTTTATACATTTCAGCGCTTTGAAAGCTGAACCCCCCTGAATCAAAGAGACCTCTCCATCTGACACAGCCTACAGCTTGTTGTCTGTGGGAACAGCAACCAGCAGGCGAGATGACGCTCTGCAATGCTCCCTCCAGCGTAGGGGAACACTTGCTATTGCTCGTGATCTATTGGGGTTCTTACAAGTCGAGACTCAAATGCTGGCATTTTCAACGGTTATTCAGAAAGTGCACAAAGGAGTTTCATTCTACATTGGCTAAGAGCACATTTACAACATGCCTTTGACATCAGAGTTACACACAGGTATCATACTGCACACCACAGTAGCTGCAACAAATCACTCAAAGGCAGGTTTCACTAAAGTCTCCTACTTGCTGTTTCAACATTAGAGAGAATGGCTCGTAGCAAGCAGGCCTTACTAGTAACAATACAAGAACTGCACAATGTTGCCAACACTATGTGCAGAACATTATTCAGAGGCATCTTTTTAACTATACATGAACTCACATGACACTTAGGAACAAAGAGCCAACCATGTAGTTTCAAATTGACAGTTATTTCTCAGATTCAGTAGTACAACATACAGTAGATGACATTGCTGGACAGACAAATACAGGAAATGGGAGAAGAAAAAAACCTATGAAAACACTTCAAAGTACCGTATCATCAACAATGCCTACTTTGCCTTCAGTCTGAGTGAATGGTATGTTTAAAGCCACAGTTGAGCAGGTCTTAGTGATATTAAATCAGGTGTAACTGGCTCCTATAGAGAGCGGCCCTCACATCTCTTCTAGACAGCTAGTGATCCTTGTTAAGGTAATACAAGAGAAGAAGAAGAGCAAGTCAACAATTACACTGGAAAAATATATGTATGTTTATATTCATATATATAGCATCTTTAAAATCTATTTATACAGAATGTATATATAGTGTACTAATGGCCATCTTGGCAGAGAAATAAAGGCATCTGAAACAATCACCCCTCTCTGATGCCGTGGTCGTCCCGGGACCAGACATTTGTTACATTGCAGAAATGCGAAGAATCAGGAAAGAAAGTGAGTTCTTTTTTTGTTAGTGGCACTTTGTGCATCAAAAAATTAAAATCTAGAGTAAGGCTACAAGGGTGTGTATGTTTATCTGATAGAAGTTTGTCAAAGGAGGCCATCCTACAGTATCCTCGACGCTTGGATATGTTGCGGTGTGTGTGTGTGTGTGTGTGTGTGTGTGTGTGTGTGTGTGTGTGTGCATGTGTGTGTGTGTGTGTGTGTGTGTGTGTGTGTGTGTGTTTTAGACCCATGCATCCAGCCAGAAGCACTGCTGGAATACAGCTCTATATATGTACCATTGTGCTGATGAAAATAATAAATAAGACAAAATAATCAAAAAGCATCCATGGTACATTACAGAGGTTTTGGGTGAGCCGGTGCTGGCCGCTACAGAGCGCTTGGGAGAGGTAACATTTCTTCTTTTAAATAACTTTTCCTGGTTTTCTTTTACCTGACAAAAGCAAACACACAGAGAGGAGATAGCAACAGAACTTGCTTTTGTTGGGTTATTTTCTGTCTTTACAATCAGCTGCTGGTATGTCTAGGTATACGCCTAAGTAATCAAACAGTATTTGTATTGATTTTGTTTCTTTATTTAAATATTAGCAGTGGAATCTTTAAGACTACTCAGATTCAACCGTCACATCACGCAAATAAATAACAAAATAAATATACAGCCATATCAGTCCATTTCTTTCATATTAAATAAATAATAAATACATACTTTCTTTTTTTCTCAGCAGTGGGTTTCTGAATGTAGCGGTAACAGAAAGAACATAAACAAAAAAGGAGAAAAAAACAAGAACAACCCCAAAAGATAACTTTTTTTGTAAAATTATCAAAAGATTTTGTCAGTTATAAAACATCTGCACTTAAAAAGGTTTTTTTAAAAAGTACTCAAAACAAAATATGCCTCGTCAGTTATCTATATAGATTCTTAAAATATTGACGTAAGACATCTGCAAATCGCTTTGACCACGATAATCAGTAAGGATGCTTTTGTGTGAGTGTGTGTGCGTGTGTGTGTGTGTATGTGTGTGTGTGTGTGTGTGTGTGTGTGTGTGTGTGTGTGTGTGTGTGTGTGTGTGTGTGTCTGTGTGTTACAAAACAAAGTTAATAAATAGATTGCTTCAAATAAATAAACCTCAATAACATAAATGGCAATAAGTTACAATTTAAAAGTTCACAAGTTTAAATAATTCATATATAACAACAATTAATGTACCACAAAACTATTCATTGAAATTAAGTGCAATTCCTATGTTGATAAATACTATTGATATGACTAACTGAATGTTTAATGTGTGCACACTATTACTATTATCATTTCAGTAAAAAAAAAAAGGAATAAAAGGGTTTATCTGCTGCTTTTTAAATCATGATCTCAGCTGTTCCGTGAAAAATAAACAACCTACACTGTTCCTGGATCTGTCGCATGACCTTGCTTTAAGATAATTCTTTCCCCTCCTAAACTGAGTCAACATTGCGCTGTTGACATATTTTCCGCAGTATTACCACAAAGCAAACACATATTCAGTGTAGTGCATGCTTCATATTACCGGGGTGTTTGTGGTCATGAATCTGAGAGCTTCAGTGAACGCACACACTCACCACAGTGTGTGCTACAGGAAAGCACTGAATGTCAAAACTCATCCATGTCCTCCTCTTCATGTCGCTCCTTTAAGCAATCCCATGTTCACGTTCCTCCGTGTTTCAGTTTGATATGAAGCGTGAAAAACTGCTCAACAGTGAAACCCTCTCCAAAAACAGTTAAGGACACAAAAGAGAGACAACAGGTAAACACACAGCATAATAAAACCCCCAGATACAGTTTCTTCTTCTCTCCCATCCATTCTGACTGAAGGATCTGTAACCTCCTCCCAATCCCAGCAGCAGCATGGTGTGGATTTTGGTCCGCGTCACTTTTCTTCTAACAGAGTGCTCCCTGGGTTGATTTCTTTTTTTTTTTTTTAAAGTTGCCGTTTTATTTAAATAACCTGAATTCCCTTTTTGTTTTTGAATCATATTTCAATATATTGTGGAGTATTTCAACATCTCTCCTTCATCTCCCCCGTCGCTCCATCTCCACCTCCGTCACGCTCCTGCGCTTCAGGACAGTCTGCGCTCTGTGTCGAGCCTCACACTTTGATGCCTTTCACAGCTTTGTTGATGCTCTCCAGCAGAGCTTTGTTCTCGGGGCTCTGGAAGCAGTCCTTGTTGGTGTACATGTCGGTCAGGGTGCTCACATAGCTGTCGAAGTTCTGCTCCGTGATTGGCTCCTGCTGTGTGTGCAAAATAACAACCAATCTCAGCTGAGGAGAGCATGCGCCGGTCAACACAAGAGAATCACCTCGAAACGCATTGAATCAATCAAAAAGGTGTGAGTGTGTGTGTGTGTGTGTGTGTGTGTGTGTGTGTGTGTGTGTGTGTGTGTGTGTGTGTGTGTGTGTGTGTGTGTGTGTGTGTGTGTGTGCGGACAACAACTCACCATGTGTGGCAGGCGTATATTAGCCAGGCTGCGGATCAGGGCGCGGCTGAGACCGGACAGCTCCATGAACAGAGCCTCGTTCTGCTCCTCGATCATCTTGTTCTCGTGCTCAATGCTCTTCAGGTTCATCTCCATGGAGGAGATCTGCAACACACAGCAACAGGATGTCTACAATGGTACTACTTTAGGTACAAGGTTGTAATCTGTCTTTTATCTGCAAAATACTACTTGAGGAAATTTTAAAGGTTCTATATACAACATTCAGAACCTAGATGTACTCGAGCATCTCAGACCAACAGAAATGAGAGCAACACCTCCCCCTAGTGTTCCCGTGATGAGGTGAGTACACTGGACGAGCAGGAGGATGTACATCTTGGCTATTATTCTGTTGGCTGGAATATTGATTTATACAGTATAGTATTCATTTATATTTATACATTTAAGTAACATTAAACCGCGTTTCCAATGCTCTACTCGACTCAACTCGCTCTTCTTCGGTTGTGGACAGTACCTGGTACTGCACCCAAGCGAGCTGAGTTAAAACACTGCAGACCACTGATTGGTCAGAGAGAATCATCACTAGAACAAACCTGCCATTTTTAAATAGCATTTTAAAATAATCTTCCATCAATAGCGATCGCATTTGATTTTTTTTCACTCAACACAGATTATTATTATTTTTTTAAATGGCAGCCGGAGAAACTCCTCTGTAGAGCACAACATCTTCAGGGCTTGGGGCTGAAAGCCACAGAAAAGAATATGAATATAAGAAATCAAACTGAGGATGCAGTCACTGGTTCTGCTCTTTTTGTGATATTTCTTGACAATAACACAATATAGAATATCCCCTGGCTTATCCTTAAAAGTGTTTCCTTCTAACTTTTGCCAAGTTAGCGGCCACTGTTGCCACAAAGGGTAATTATAGGGTAATGCTAAAGTTGTAGTACAACAGCAGCACAAATGGAGACAAATTATAAGCGAACTGACTAATGTCATTTACATACAAGCCAAGAATTACCTTAAAAAGCTACGTGTCATACCAGATCAAGTAAGGCGGTAGCAAGTTTGTGTTCTATTGCTTATGAATTCAATTTTGCATTGGTTATTGATTGTTATGTCATTTTTCAAAGGCTTCATAACTGGGACAAAACAATGGTAAAGTTTTAAAGCTTTGTCAACAATATACTGTATCAAATGTTCCTTAACAGGCTCAAGTGACTGAATTGAGTACTTTAAGTCTCACATATGACTCACACATCAGCACTTCTGTCCTGTAAGAACATCACAAACAGAAATAGAAACACACACCTGAGTCTGCAGGTTCACCATGTCTGCCTCCATTTCATTGTTGGATTCATTGAGGTCGTTAATCTCTTTGTTGAGCTGCTGGATGTCCTCATCGTTGTCTAAAACTAAAGAAGAAGCCAGATACATTAGAAAAGAAAAGCAGAATGTCTGCTCTGTACATTTTCCTTTTTTGGTCAAAGCACTTGCACTGACTGTGTAGTTAGCTCTAGAAACAATGGCACACATATCCCCCTCTCACACACATATCCCCCTCTAACACACATATCCCCCTCTCACACACATATCCCCCTCTCACACACATATCGCCCTCTCACACGCATATCCCCCTCTCACACACATTTATAGACACAGGCCTGCGTACACATTGATTTATCAATCTTACCATCACTGGCTCTGAACTTGGTGCTCAGGTATTCCTCTGAGGGGAACTTGGCTTTCTTCTTGGCAAACAAGGCTCTGGGGCATCCTGAGAGGCTGGAGACACATGGGGGGGTCATTGCACTATTCTTCATATCTCATATACACTCATGTGTATTACACTCGGGCTTAAGCTGTATATACAATACGTCAAATTGAGGAATCAGGAAACCATAAGAATTAGATTTTTATTTGACTTAAAGAAATAGTTTGGGAAATACGCTTATTCGCACTATAGTCTTAGATAAGATTTGTAAATGGAATATGAAGCTAGAGCCAGCTGGCAGTTAGCTTAGCTTAGCATCATCACTGAGCCTGGCTCTGTCAATACTTCAAAAATACACTCAACAAACAAAAGCTCAGTAATTAACATGTTCTTGGATGGATGACCTTCTGGAGTCTTAACGTAAACCCATGGGGCGACCTTTGAGTCTGAAAAGTGAAGCCAATGTAGAAGTGCCTTAAACCTGCCAGCAGGGGGCGACTCCTGTTGCAAAAAAACAAGTCTGATTGTATAGAAGTCTATGAGAAAATGACCCTACTTTTCCCTTGATGTATTACCTCAGTAAACATTGTCCTTATGAGTTTGTGGTCTGGTAATGGTAAAAACGATGAAGCAGGGAACGCCTCGGGCGTGGCTATCTTTTAAATGACAAGTCGTTGCAACACCGTTGTTTAATGTTCGGTTGTACTAAGAAACACTTTTTGGAGTCGCTGGTTAAATATTTTTTTGGTGAGTACATTTGGTTTAAGAATGTTTTTCGCTAGCCAAAATTAGCATCCTTCCCCAGCTCCAGCTAAAAATAAGCCAACAACCAATGCTTATACTTAGTTAGAATAAAAACAGCGTGTGCATGCAGCTTACCTGCGGTGTGTGAGGAAGCTTCCGTTAGCATGTCCGGAGCCGTCACAACCTTCGGTGGGACAAGTAGGCCCCTCTGTCTTGAAGGCTTTCCAGTTGAAGGGCGAGCCATTCAGGAGCCCCTCCTTCTGTCTGCGGGCCGCTAGCGGACACCCGTAGGCGCTACGGTGTGTGGCGTACTTCCCACTGATGTGACCCAAACTGTCGCAGCCCGGCACTGGGCATCTGCAGGGAGCAGAGGAAAGGAGGGAAACAATGAGGAGAGTTAAGCAGCAGGAGAGGGAGAAGAAGAAGTGTTGAAGACAGGCAGCAGGGAAAGAATTAAAGAGAGTGAGAAGGCACAAAGGTTAGACAAGGAGAATCCAAATATATAAACTGTAGAGAAAGTTAATATTGTAATAAAGATTAAAGTGATATACTTTCTCTACTGGGCCAAATTCATTTTCTTACATCTGTGTTTGACATATCACTTATGCAATGAATAATATTGTTGATGCAAGAGCTATTAAGGTTCAGCACATGCTGTTATCAACATGCTGTTAAATTAACTGTTTTGTGTGCAAATGCAATATGAGCCGATGTATTTCTTATTGATTGACAATCTACTCTACGATACTCTACCATGAACTACGTTCAGAGTCAGTAGGTGTATTTTCCCATCAGTAAGGGCCTGATTGTTCCATTCAATTTAGGGGGCAGGTCCCTACCTCTGCATATGATTCACAGTGACTTTCCTCTCTCTCTCTCTTTTTATTGCATTTTACTTTTACCGTAAGCCTCGCTAAAAGCAGACATTATAGCTTTCTGAGCGGTACGAACTTTAAAAGCTCGGAGTCCTCCTGGTTGTCCTTGGTAGGAGTTTTAATTCCACTTTTCTTGGCACGCGGGCACCCAGAGATACTGAAAACAGAAAGTATGGAGTTGATAACATAGGGTTGAAAAAAGGTCTGGTGAAGTGATTGCTTGTTAAAGGGACAGCACATTATCAGGAAGAATAAATTTACAGAGGCTGTTCAACCAAATTACAAACCAAATCAACCCAAAACGCCCAATATGGCCGAAAATAGGATAATGGAAAGGTGTGGAAATGTGTGAGTATGTGATCCCTGTCTAATTCTACCATGAACTGTCACTAGGCCTCTCTGACTGACTGTGTGTGTGTGTATGTATGTGTGTCCATGTGTGTGGATGCGTTTTTTTGTGTGTGCATTTGTGTTTTTTGTTTGTTACCTTCTGTGGGAGGAGTAGTTTCCTGTGATGTGACCTGAGCCGTCACATCCTGGGGTGGGGCATCTGGGAGAGGGCAGAGCAGTGTTTAACATTTAATACAAGGTCAGCAGAAAAAAAAAGAGTTTTCAACAAAAAGGCATTATGCAGATGAAAGAAATGGTAGACTTATTAATATAGTTAATTTTCTTATTCACTCTTGTCTTGTTTTGAATTTGCTCTTTTGGGGCTCTTTGCCATTCAAACACTTCTTGTATCTGTCTGCAGTGGGCTGCAAAAAGCCTACTTTCTAGTAAAGAGCTGCAGAATTACAGTTTCATTTCACATTGACATGAACTGAGTGAAGTGAACGCAAGCAGAGTCCAAGCCAGGAGAAAAAAAATCAGCATGACAGATGCAGCAGCAGCGGAGGCAGCAGCCAGTAACAAAAGATAAGTTAACGTCAGCAGAACAAAGCATTGTGGCGTTGGACGGTGTCAGTAGAGGTGCATTGAAGTGGCAGTGAAAAGGCAGTGAAGGTGTAGAGCAGACATACTTGAGTTCAGGGGTGTGGGCCGCCATGAGGGACCGAAGGCTCTTATCAGCGAGAGGACACCCAGACAGACTGAGAGATGGGAGAAAGAGCGAAGGACAGGCAGAGGCAGAGAAGGACGAAAAAAGGGGAAGAGGAAAGCGAGTGTGGGGGGATTGAAAGGAGAGAGGAGAAAGACGTGAGCGAAGGGAAATCAAGAATGCAAGGCATACCAAGGTCATTTAGGGAAGAAGAGGACAGACGGCAAGAAGTAAATTACTGATGCATATCAAAGTCAATGACCGCCTTTGCTTCCCAGGCTCACGCTACATTATTGCCTCTGGCATTTCAGGATCAAATAAAATATTTGAATTAGTCGTGGTGCGCCCACTTTGGACTCAGGTGCAGAGTGGGCGGCAGAAGAGTCTCAGTAGAGCAAACATTTCATATGAGACTTTATATAGAGAGCGCTAGCATACTGTATCAGCCAAATAAGTGTGCAATGGTGCATACCTGCGATGGGACGCATAGTTTCCTGTGATGTGACCACTGGCCATTTTTGAGAGAGGAGGAGGAAAAACAAAGCAAGCCTTATTATGTTTTAATCCTCTTTGCTTTGTCTGACCACTGATGAGGTTTTCCTCAAGGAAAGCAATTATTTTTCCTATCCCCCCGCAATGCCCCTGCAACTTGCATAATTAGCTTATCGGTTGCATTATTAATTAAAATACCAACGAGGAAGAGCGTGTACTTAGCATAATACCAGTGCCTGGTTTGTGTTAATTATCATTCTTCTGGCCGTGATCACGGTGGCTGACCAGTCGGGGAGATGAATGGAGATAAAGAGATCTCAGTGTTGGAGGTGACAGTAATGATTGGAACGCCATGCTGAACGCTTCAACACTTCCTCTCTGTATTGAGCCATTCACACACAGGCCAGCTTTACCTCTGAGGGGCGCATTAACCAAGGTCAGCACTGTCCCTGTGGTTCTCTGTGGCTCAGTAAAGTAGCTCACCTTGAGCGGGACTCTACTTTGAGGGCTTGGATTGGAGGAGACAGCTTTATGTAGGTGAAAGGTTTACTACGCCTGGTCTGGACATAGATACGATGGTTCTTCTTTAGTTAAGTTTAGTTTAGTCGTTTTTTAACTTAACTCAAATACGCATATAAAAATAATAAATAAACAATCATAGGTCATTACTTTAATTATTTTCTACAATTAAAATGTTGTGTATACAATATTTTTTATTGTATTGTATTATATATACCCATAAAGTCCCAAACAAAAATGCATATACACTAGTGTTCATACCTAATCTAAAGCTAAAATAATTGGGGGGCTATTATACATTTGAATTTAACTCCTTTGAATATGCTACATCTTTGTTGCATTTCTTCAAATCTTTGTTTTTGTGAACTTACTACTGACTCACTCTAATTTGGAGCTTCTGGTCACAGCATCTTATCTTTTATTATACATTAACTGAGCAGTTTTAAAGTCCACCAAGTCTCTAAATATGAGAGCATGTGAGTTTTTAAATAATATGTTTACAATTCTTACTGCTCTCCTCTTGGGGCTCCATACCTATATAAGGTAACGAGGCAGAAATGTAAAAAGGAACTATTTCAAATATACTATTTAAAAAGTATAGGATTGGACAAACACCCACCTTAACACTCTGTCGTTGGGACTTCCTTTGAGGTGCTCGCTGCCGGGCTGAGAGAGATGCTGCTTATCGTGGCCCTTGGACAGCTTGTCTGCAGCAGCAATGGGGCATCCAGAAAGACTGGAGGAGGAGAGAAAAAGATGACTATCAAAGGAGAGCATGTTGCTGACCATGTAAATCTGCATCGCACTGATGTGGACTGACACATTCGCTGTCCTGCATATATGAATATATGAGCTTGCAAATGCACAAAGGGAAATGCATGCCCAGTGCATAACACTCTGATCTGCAGACAAACACACAGTCAAACACAAATACTGTAATGTATGCATGAATACCTGCGGTGCGTGTTACGGTTGCTGTTAACGTGGCCCTGACCGGTGCAGCCGGGCGTTGGACACTTCAGCACATTCTCATGCATGGCCAGAACTGAGGAGCAGACAACGTACACACACACACACACACACACACACACACACACACACACACACACACACACACACACACACACACACGGTGAGAGAAAATCCACAATCTGATTTAAAATATTTAAAACACTCTTTTCATGTAAGGGACTGTATTCAAAGAAATGTGGGTGGGGTGAGGGGTTGAATCTTATTATTTCCTTTTATTAAAAGGCAAGACACACCCCGGTATTAAACATATTTTCCTATGACTTTGGCAAACACAACCAAAGGAATATTCCAGATACTGTCTATTTTTTAATAAAGTGCTAAAAAAAGTGTAATTAGTGCCATTGAAACACAAGTGCAGCTCAGTGGCTGCCGATAAAAACAAGTTGAACTAGATCAAGTTATGTTGTAGGTTCAAGGTCCATTTATTGTCGTTGTACAACACAGGGTTGCACAACCAAAGGCAGTTAAAGTTAAAAATGTCTGACCTCCCCTGCCCCTCCTAATAAGTTGTGTGCAGTCCCGAGGTACACAAACCAGCAGGGATATGAACTGAACCTTCATCAGACAATAGCAAGGAACTGGACATTTAATGGACCTGTAGTCATGGCTACAGAGAGATGGCCTCTGAAATGTATGTAAGACGTATCTCTACAATCACATGGAGAGAAAAACACACTACCACTGTGGACTCCTATCTGCATAGTTTTAGAAAACATCGATTTATACTTTTGTTAACCCTTTTTACCTGTCAGCTTTTACATGGCTGTCTGTATCCTCTAGCAGTATACGGTAAAATGGTGAGGAGCTTAGTAATACTACAAAGTGATGTGTAACTCCACAGTAAGAGGAGGTAGTGTTGTTTCTGTCTGTCACTGTCAGACTGCCCTTTGTTGTCACGTTTGTGAAGAACACTCACTCTCCGGGGGGATCCTGTCCTTGTGCGGACAGCCTGACAGACTGCGGTGGTGGGGGTAAAGACCTGTCACGTGACCCGTCCCATCACACCCCGGGGTGGGACACTTGATCTCTCTCTTCTCCGGCCTACTGCTCTCTGGATATTGGAAGAGAAGAGGATAGAGGGAGAAAAGGGTGAGGAGAGGAGAGGAAACAAGGGAGGAGAGGAAAGAGGAGGAGAGGAAACAAGGGAGGAGAGGAGAAACAGGGTGATGAGAGGGACAGACAGAATGGAGGAGAGATAAGAGGAGGGGAAAGGTGGGATGAATAAGGAGGACAAAAGCAAGTGGTAAATGCCATCAGACGCTCTGCTTGGCTGAGCATGAAATCTAGACATATTTCAGACAACTGTACAAAAGCGACACCATCTGTGTAGCTGCTCCTTGTGTCTTAAGTACAAATATGTTTTGTGCATTAGTGTAAATGTGATTTCTGTGTTTTTCTAAGGATGAAATATTATCAAATGAAAGAAATAATACAGCTTTTCAAAGTTAACCTGAACAAAGTTGTCTTTGCACCCTGTGATGATTTTCCACCACCCCTCGCGACATTTGCTTGAGATAGTCACTGAACTTGTTCGGATCTCGGACAAAACAACACTTGAAAACACACCAGGGGGATTTCATGCCACTATGATTTACACAGAGTTAAAGACGCCTACTGCTACCGGGGGTATGCAGGCCAGCATCGGTGGCACTGGAGAGAGAAAAAAGGAGCAAGAGGAGGGTGCAATGCTCTATTGGCCTTCAAATTGAATGTTAACGAGACATGCATCTCCTAATTAACGTTGAGCGGAACAGGAACGTCACCACAGGAGGGAGTTAAGGCCAAGGAGAGGGCAGCACTAGGCTTGTAATCACACTACTGCTATACTGTGAGGAGCATGACAAGTGGGCACCGTGCCAACTGTGAAACACAAGGCCCGAACACATGTAAACAAACACGGACTGTGGAACAACCTGCTCACGTGTTGTCATTTCCATCTCTCACTCTTGTCCCTTCTCACACTCTCTTCAAGCACTTCCCCTCCGCTCCTCGTGGAAGTCTATTCAGCTGGAACCACTTCATCCACATCACAATGGGGAAGGGAGCATCTAACAGAGCTCTGTGACTCACCGCTGTACTCCAAGGTGTCCTTTGTACACTCTGCTCCCAACATTATTTTCAGCAAATGACACCTTTTGCTGGTTAAGATTTTTTTTGTGGCCCAATCTTTCTGCGAACCATGCAGGTGCTTCTGTATGTTCAGCCCACAAATGGAGTCACAAATGGAGTTTGTTTTACATTTGAACAGAGGCTATCTGTTTCCCGCTGCTTGCAGTCTTGATGCTAATCATCTTCTAGCTCTAGATTCATATTTAGCGCACACACACGAGACCGGTGGCATCAAATTTGTTAAAGTTTCTTGCCTTCAATACATGAAAAGAACAATTCACTCTTTCTTTCATTGCTTCTTGGTTTGTCCTATGAATCTTTCCACAACTACTATCGGCAGGTGAATATCACGTCTCAGATGTTGGAGCGTCCTTGAATTCACCATCAAGGTGAAAACCCTGCTTGCAGCCGCACTACTGTTTGACGCTAAGGTTGCTTAAAAAAAAAAAGACATAAATAAAGTGGACTTACATATCCTGATGTATTGCCTACCTCGAGAAACTCTCACGTCTCAGTACAAGTTGTAGCTCTGCCTTACCTTTGCTGAAGTAGCTCTTGCGGATGATGTCCAGGTGCTTGGGCCTGTCATCCATGGTGAAGTATCGCTGGTGGTGGATATCTGGGGCACGGAGCAGCTCTCTGGGCCCGGCCGGCTTCACCTGCTCTGCCTTCAGGGCGATGGCCTGCTCCAGGAGGCCCAGGTTCCCTCGGGTTATGTCAAACATTTCCGACTCATCCGTCACCGTGGAGCGCTGCGACAGGCTGTCTTCGTCGTCGCGCTCGTCGTCCCCGTCCACATCATCAAAGTCTCTCTCTGACCTGTCCGATCGCACCTCGATGATGTCAGGGGAAACAGAGGACGTGGCTTTGTGGATTTTATAGTTCTCACCTCTAAGGTTGGGAAAGTAGTCCTCCAGTGGACTGGCCCTGTGCGAGCTGTAGCTTAAAGGAGGGCTCGCCTTGTAGTTTTGAAGCGGGCTAGGTTTGTGAGAGTCATATTTGTCATGTGCACAGTTGGAGTTGTAGATTTCGAGGGGACTCGCCCTGTGTGAGTTGTAGTCCTCCAGAGGACTGGCCCTGTGATCTTCAGCCTCCACGTGTGTTCCCTGAGCTGCTGCAGTGCTGGTGATGGTGCGGATGGCAGTTGGCACATCAGGAATGGGCAAAGTGTGGTTCACCTCCCTATGGTGCTCCTCTTCATCTTTCTCCTCATCCTCCTCCTCTTCTTCTGCTGCCGGAGTGCCCTGCCTTAGCTGTGCTGGCGCCGCCATCTCTTCCTCCTCCTCCTCCTCCTCCTCCTCCTCCTGATCTTTGATCTGTTCATGCTGGATGTCTTCGGTCACATATTGGTGGCTCTCCTGGCTCAAGTGGTTGCTCCTGTCTTTCTCATCTTCTGCCTCATCATCCAACTCCTCTAGCTCCACTTCAGCTGCCTCCTTCTGCAGAACAGATGACTCCTCCAATACTTGAACTTTGTGTGCCTCCTCCTCTTCCCCCTCATGCTCATCCTTTACTTCTTCTCCCCGCTCAGCTGCCACGGCGACATCCTCCTCAGTCTCCAAGGCAACGGGCTGCTGAATGACCACAGTTGGAGCATTGTTGTCGGAGATTCGGCCAAGGTGAAGTAGAGAGTTGGCCACCTCTTCTGCTCTCTGAGAGGGAGACTGACACTCCTCGGTCGCAGGTGGCGCTGCTCCGAGCTCAGGCTCGATGATCACACACTCCTCTGTGGAAGCAGATGAAAAGTCAGAGCTGTGAGCTAAAGCTTTTGTCAGCAATGTCTTTATCTTCCCTGGCATCAGCTTCTGCCTGCTAAGTCATTCACTGGTAATTAAAAATGCCTGCTGTGACAGTGTGTGGATGTAAAGCAGCGTGTAAGAGCAGAAAGAAACTCACTCACAATGTCCCCTAGTGGTCATTAGGATGAATGGCAACTCACCTCCAGTAATATTATCAACCCATGTAGGGACTTGTTGTAATAGTTTAGGTTTTTTTGGCTATCTGTCAAGTGGATTATCACAGACACTCAGGAATAAGAGTTTGTTAAGTCACACACAATAAAGGCTCAAATTAAACTTAATCCTAAATGTTATCAAAGGAGAAGAAATACCCTTATCAGTGATATCTCAGTTGAGTCTTAAGACTTCAACTGTTTTCACAGAAAGTCTGCGTTACTAACTGGAGGAGTGGAGTTTGAAAGAATTGGGCATTTCGGAAGCAGGGAGGATCTAATGAGAGATGGCATTGATGTGCAATATGGGAAATGTAGGATCCAGCCTCTTTGGAGATTGAACTGTACAAGAGACACCCTTTAATCTGTTGATTATTTTTTTGATCAATGTTAGAACATACCTCTCATTGTTACAGGAGCCCAAGGTGATAACTTTGAATGTCTTGTTGTCCGATTAACCCAAAGATACATTTACAATAATAGAGAATGGAGAAAAAACAGCAAATATTCACATGAGAGAAGCTGGTTTGGTATTTGATGACAGAGAGTATTGCTTGAAAAGCTCTTGAGTTTAGTTGGAGCGGACTTTTCCTCACATGAAGAAGAGGCAAAGATGACTGTGTTTTGTCTGTAGTAGTAAAGCTCACCTTCATCAGCTGCAGATGTGTTCTCCTCCTTATGATATGTCTCTTCTTCTTCCCTCTCATCTACCTCCTCCATCTGTGTCTCCTCCTCCTGACCATTTGTTTGTCCATCTTGCATCAGGTCTTCTGTCATCTCCTCTCTCTCCTCCTCCTCCTCATCCTCCTCCTCCTCCTCCTCCTCCTCCCCCTTCTCTACAGCTACCTCCCTCTCCTGCTCCTCCTCCTCCTCCTCCACCTCCTTAGTCTCTCCTGCTTTCTCTCCATCCTTCTCTCCCTCGCCCTCAGCCTCGCTGTTGCTGTCACTCTCTGCACTGAAGCCCTCGTCCAGGGCCAGTTTCAGGGGGTTGGACCTCCTCTTGGAGGCAGGCAGCTCTGTGTCCTGCTCTTGCTCCTGCTCTGCTTCCTCGAGACGGCGCTTTCGGGCTATGGGGCAACCCAGAATGCTAAAGGAAGACAGAGAGGGAGAAAAGGATCATGAATCGTGAAATCACAACACGTCTAATAAAACTTCATGCACCTCATCATGTCCATGAGTGACTTTCAGCAGCATGATGGAGGGTGTTTGTGTGTTTTGACATGAAGTACAATGGAGGGGTTTGAGTCAACACGTGTGGCCTGGGGGGGGGGGGGGGGGGGGGGGCGGCGCCATGCTGGCTCACTCAGAAATCACAACCACCCTCAACCAATTGACTGGAACGTTTAATGAACAACTTGTATGGAGAGGCGGGCGGGCGAGGCAGTGGAGGGTGAAATCCAATAAACTCCCTCTTACTCTCACCTGGGAGATGCTGGGGGAGATTGAGGGACGATCTATAAACAAAGTGCATCTGAAATTGCCTGCTGAACGAATACACATGTAAACAGATAGCTAATATCTGCCCCTCAATAAAGAGGAGTCACAAGCCAGTGAGCGGCCCGAGTCTCGCAAGGTCTCTGAGGGCGGGGACGCAGACGAGGAAGGAGGGAGAATTAAGCTCGAATAAAACCTGAAGAAATCACATTTCACTGCTGTCCACCCAAAAGTATTACTTGGGTTTAGATTTAGAGGCTCTGGGAGTTTGTGTGTGATTTCAAACCAGCTATTCTCTATTAGTCTCATCTCAATATCTAAAAATGTTGATTTTAAACCTTATGTCTGGTTTAAGAAACTATGCAATTTAAATTAAGGGATTTAAACGTTCATCTAAATTAGTAACCCTCATATTAGTGACCCTGCTTTACTTTAATCTCTGTCTTGACTTCTATTTAGCTAAAAGTCTTTGCTCTCTACTACATCCTTGATGTTAAAATGTTTTTTTACACACGAGAAGAGATATTTTCATATTTAATTAAGTTACAAATAAGGAGGAAAAGATATGAGCAGTACCACCCTCATGTTTCGACAGTAAACATGAAGCTACAGCCAGCAGCAGCTTAGCTTATGATAGCACAGAGAGTTGAAACAGGTAGCCTGGCAGTGGCTTCCTGGAGTCTTGTTGTAACTGTGAGTGATGTGATGAGGGACCGCCCCTGGCCAAGAAGTGTTCTGCTTTTTGTCTGGATTAAACAAATGAGATATAACGTGAGGTAACGTGCTGGTTGGTGGGTCTCAATGCTAAGCTATGCTAACTGGTTGTAACTTCATAATTAGCATACAGATGCGAGAGTGGTATTGATCTTATCATCTAACGCTCGGCACAAAAGAAAATAAGTGTATTTCCCATTATGTCGAGGTTAAAAAGATCAAAGTATCACATGGTATTTTCCAGGAAGCAGATGGTACGGGGCAGAGAGGACGAGGAGGACAGACAGACAGAGAAGAAGGACAGACAGAGGGTGGCTTTTTAATCTGCCCTACCTTCTGTGTCGTGAGTATCTCCCACTGATATGGCCAGAGCCATTGCATCCAGGGGTGGGGCAGCTGGATGGGATGGATGGAGGTTAGAGATTATGTTTAGGACACGGTGCATTTTAGTCCCTATGCAGAAGCAATGATAACCACAGGCAATAAACAAAGTAAATTAAGATAAACAAAGCAAAGCAAAGACATGCAAACTGAGCAATGTCACACAAATGCACATGCACAGAGACATTCGTCCAGCAGACACACATAATGCATGAATGCAGGTGGCATCAAGCCGGGGAGAACATAATATTGTATGTCGTACATCAACCCTGGCCTATATCCTGTTACTATGAGCGATAAGGATCAGTCGAGACCCGCTGTAATTTCCCCTGCTTTGCTCCGCTCACCAGTCATCATCATCAGGCCTCGCTCTCTTCTCTGATGCAGGTTGCTATGACCCCTCAGGACGGCTCATTTCAATTCTCATTAACTTCCCCCAGCAATTGCCCTTTATTACTCCAATTATCCTTATTATTAATTTCACTTATTAAAAAACGCTGCATTTGCATTTTAAATGAGGCGCTCTCTGGCCTCCCTACTGTTTTTTTTCCCATCCAGAAACCAAAAGGTTTTTTTTTTGGAGTGCTGAGCTCAGATCGATGCTCAGAGGTGAAGTGTGACAAAATGAGAGAGGATGAAAAAATGATTTAGAAGGGGGAGAGGAAGGAGGACAATGGGCTTCATGGGCGGAGAGGCCCTGAAAGCTGCCGCCTGGGAAGGTAAGGGAAAGAGAAGAACCAGCCTCTCTCTCCCCATGAAGTATCCTTCCATTGAAAAAGATCATACGCCCCTTTTATTGCTTCTACTGTATGAGTTCATAGCAGGAAACAGCAAAACGCTGTGAGAAATCAGTAGCAGCCTGTTGGAGGAACTGACCATGAGCTGAGAATAGCTGATGATAAGAAATAAAATAAATATATATACATCATCTAAAGAAGCATCGATAGTGAGTCTACATGTGCCGGGGGGTGCACATAAAAGAACTTTATGAAAGGGATTTGCACAAAGATGAAGGTGTTTCCTTACCTCAGCTCTTGTCCTGCGAGCTCAATAGGAACTGAGGGGAAGGGGGAGAAAAAGAGGGGGAGAGGAGAAGAAAGGCACAGGGAGGGAGAACAAAGGTGAACGACTGCTCAGAAAGCTGCACTGCTAAAAGAAAACTCAGATCAATAAATCACAAATGCATACGAATCCCATGAGGCTTCCTCATAGAGGCTTACACAGTGCTGACTGCATGAGCAGAGGAAAACACACCGACACACTCATAAGCTCACATACAAACACACACACACATCTACATGCAAGCACATGCAAACACATGTTCACAAAGGTGAGCAGAAAACAAACAGGAGTGTGACTGCTGGCCTGTGCAAACACACACACACACACACACACACACACACACACACACACACACACACACACACACACACACACACACACACAAAAGCATACACACAGAGGAGAAAACCTAGATCAGCCAAATTGCGTTGCGCTGTTCAGAAAAAAAGTGACAATTATATGCCGACTTCAGCAATAAAATGTGATTAATTGTTGCACCTTTAGTTATCATAATTGGTCAAATTAAATTAAAAGGAAAAGTGCCTTCATCAGTAGAAAACAGCACTTCTTTCAGGGACAACTTATAGTAATTGCATAAACATAAATCAACTTCTGCTCACCAACAACACACACACACGCACACACACACGCACACGCACACGCACACACACACACACACACACACACACACACACAGCTCTCAGCTGGCTATAGGCATCGATTGGGAATTGAGCAGTAGAATGAGTTTGGAGAAATATCCTATTTTCATTTGGAGCAAAGGAGAAAACAATATGATGGTGGAGAATTCAGTTTGGGCTCTGATATCGCATGCATTAATCACATGTCAGGAAGACTGCAGCACTAAGAGCAGAGAAGATGCACACAGCACTAAGAGCAGAGAAGATGCACACACTATGTTGATAAGTGTGTGTGCAGCATCTTGGTTTCTCAGTCTTTCATCATGCAGTTGAAGCGACTGGACGCCTTCCTGCACTCTGAGCGTCCTGTGAACTGTTTCTCTGCAGTCTCACTTCTTAACACCAACACACACTCGTACACATACAAACATGTGAAGGGAGACACACATGTATCAATATGTGCATACATACAAACAACACACTGACATGCACGTACATATAAACACACGATGTGACCTTTTCTAGTTCTAGTTCTAGCTCATTGTGAGTGAATGTGGATTACACTATAGGTTTGCAAGCGTTTGTGTGTGTGTTTAAACAGTTGCAAGGAAGCACCTTTAGCAGACATGGTGGAGAGAAATAACACTCACCTCTGATTCCCTTGGACCGAGTGCGAGTTCGCTTGTCGTCCCCCTCCACACTCATCTGGGAGGGAAGAAAGGAAGAGAGAGCGACAGAAGTGAGTAAAGGAGGAAACAGAAACGACAGTAGAGGAGAGAAGAAGAGACCATCAGTGGTCATTTCTCAATGCTCTCGCTGTATTCCACCACACATCCGCAGGTAATTGTCCTCCATCTGCTTCAAAAGAACTGCTATAATAACCACCACTCACAGTGTTCACATTGAAACACACCAAATGTAACAGTGACACAAAGAGACGGTCATATATTTAATTCTCAAACC
Organism: Cottoperca gobio; assembly: GCF_900634415.1. Taxonomy (NCBI): domain Eukaryota; kingdom Metazoa; phylum Chordata; class Actinopteri; order Perciformes; family Bovichtidae; genus Cottoperca; species Cottoperca gobio. The sequence goes on from NC_041361.1 coordinate 21,674,158, forward strand.
GCTGTTATCTCTCCTCACCACCAAAAAAACAACAACAGACTGACTCACTTCTTTAGAAGAGAGGCAGAAATAAAGCGAAATGGGAAGGAAAACAAACGCTGTTGTGTGTGCTTTTTCAGATCCCTTCCTCGCCCTCACACACCTCCCATCACTCTCCCTGTAATTTCCTGCACCTGAATAGTACACATGATTGTACACTGTGCCGAGGCAACAGGCAGTCCCTCTGTTTACAGGGGCCACGGCCCTGACAAGCCCAACTACGCTGAATATAATAATAAAGCAAAAACACACAGGCCTCTAAAAAGCCACAGTAATAACCCTTTTAAGAAGAAGAGCAGTATGTGTGTGTGTGTGTGTGTGTGTGTGTGTGTGTGTGTGTGTGTGTGTGTGTGTGTGTGTGTGCGTGTGTGTGTGTGTGTGTGTCGTGCCCACTGCTTACTCCTGGCTCGGCTTTTAAGCCACAAAGGAGCAGGTGTTAACCCTGCTGCCTCGAACACCACACACACACACACACACACACACACACACACACACACACACACACACACACACACACACACACACACTGACCCTCGGCCACACCTCTTTGCGCTCAGCACTGCTCTCAGTGCACTCTAAAGCTATCAGATGCTTTTTAGACACAATGGAGCCATTAGCTTTGATTACTGGACTTTTTTTATTTTTATATCGCAGGTCTCCCCTTTTTCTCTCTTTGTCCCTTACACTTCCTCCCTCCCCCAAACTCCCCTTCCATCTCCCCCCAGTTGCCTACACCTCCCCTCTCCTTGCCCGGGCACTTTGCTGCTTTGTTGCTTCTCTATAAGTTGGCACCGCCACAGTGGGATTCAAACACGGGGGCCCTGTTTCTCTTCTTCTTCTTTTCCCCTCTCCCTCTCTATTTGGCAATGCCCCTTTCCTGCTAATAGACTACTTATGAAAAGAAGTAGGGAAAGAGGGATAAGAGGAAGATGAAGCACGATGTTGTTGTTGTTAAGGGCTTTTTTTTCTCTCCCCTGAGTAGGGTGCGCTTCATTCATTAGCGTCTAGTGTTTGGCCGGAGGTACAGGTGCAGACACAAACCTCTCCCTTCCTGTGTGGCTCTCTCTCTCTCTCCCTCTCTCTCTCTCTTTCCCTCTCTCTCTTTCTCTCTCGCCACTCCTGCCTCAACTCTTTGGATCAAGCGTTGTAAATGTAGAAGTTGTGCAACAAGCGGCAGCGTTGTGCTCCGCCTGAAGGGCAGTTGACTCCTTCTGTGCTCCACTCACAGTGCTGTGTGGAAAGAGGAGCGGATGAGTGTGCAGTAAAGAGTTTTCTGTGTGTGTGTGTGTGTGTGTGTGTGTGTGTGTGTGTGTGTGTGTGTGTGTGTGTATGTGCTCCCCTTTACACAAGTACCCGTTTGTAGTTCAAAGTCCATTTCCCTACACTCTACTGTCTGCATTTGTTTGCACGCGTGTTTGGAAAGCAGCTATGGTGGAATAAGTAACTTAACTTTTGATACTGTATTCTTCTCCTCCACTACACCTCACAGGGAAATGTTGTTCTTTTTACTCTACTACATTTATTTGATAGCTATGCTTTCTAGTAACGTTACAGATTATAATTTTAAACACATTTATAAAAGGTTGATTGAATATCATGTATTTTTAAAGGTAAAACTGCCGTACATATGAAGTAGTGAATAGTGTGTATAGCATAGTAGTAGTAGAATAGTGAAGTAGTGGTTACTACTGCAGATGTATCCACATATCGAGTCAGCTCTAACATCTGAACACCCAAAGCTGCTCTCAAATTGTGACATATTCAAATTGCTTATTTTGTCCGTCCGGAAGTTTATTATACATACAGTAAATCTATCATATATTACAAAGAAAAGCCGATTCTCACCTGTGAATAGCTGGTACGAGGGAATGTTAGGAATCTCTGCTTGAAAATTGAGTGGAATGATGAATGGATAATCAAAATAGCTGCAAATAAATGTGCTGTCAATCAATTGATTAATCAAGGTTAGAACAGAACTAACAGCTTTTAGATACGCTGTAGAGAAGCACTGGAACTGTCCGAGCTAACTACTACTGGGAAGTTTAAGTTCATTTAAAGCAGGGGTGTCAAACATACGACCCATGGGCCAAAACCGGCCCGCCAGAGGGTCCAATCCGGCCCGCGGGATGACTTTGCAAAGTATAAAAATTACAGAGAAGACATTAACTGCAATTTTTCAATAAAAAAAAACTGCTATTTCAAATGTTTCCACTAAATGTTTTGTGCCTTTGTAGATATACTGTCATGTGTACGTTGTAATGCACATGTGTAAATGATAAACTGAGGCACAATATTGTTGAAATTGCACTTATTTTTCATAATGTTTTGTAAAAAGATCATTCATTAAATGTGTTTTAAATGTCAAAATATACTTTTTTTGCACTAAAACAAAGGGAAAGATTTGGAGTTGTCGTCATTTATAGGTAATTGTGCTATAATTTTACTGGTCCGGCCCACTTGAGATCAGATTGGGCTGTAAGTCTAAAATGAGTTTGACACCCCTGATAGGGTTGAGAAAATAACACTCTTGGTCCATGTCATTGCTCTTGAATCTTTAAAATTGTGCCTGTTTTATGCATTATAACTGTTTTTTAATAGTGCACATTTATTTGTAATCATTTGCATTTATTGTGCATTTGTAGTGTGTGACAATGTGTCTGTTTGTATTGTTTGTGGTTCTTGTTCATGCTGCCATCTTGGCAAGGTCACTTTGAAACTTAATGAGACTTTCTACTTTTAATAAAGCATACATGCTGGATATATTGGATATATTGATATATTACAACTATAATTGATATTTTTACTTTAGTAAAATATCTGCTTTCTTCTTCCACCACTAGTAAGGTGTGTGGACAGGCAGTGTGTGCAGAGGAGAGAAACACCTAAGAGGTGATGTAAGTGGCTCCGAATGAGAGTGTGAATGAGACTAAAGCACACATCCCTCCCTCGTGGAAAGATGATAAACTACTCTGTTGCTCCTGTACTTTTTCATCCTCCCTCCTTTGCCTCCTTCCTTACATTGATAGTCGTCGGATGAATCGAAACCTGGACTGAAAGGGGCCCCTATTGCTTTCATGTTTGCGTAACCATAGTTACGCACATTTAAATAGGTAAGCACATCTGAGTTCTCCTCTTTTTCCTGTCCCCTTTCTCAATTCCAGCTCATTAAATGTGTATGAACACAAAGTCACAGCAAGTGATAGATGCAACCAGGCAGGCGTTCACCTGATTTTCATAATCTCTTTCAAAGGGTTCCTTTTTAATATATGTTCAAAACTTGTCCTTTGCCTTGTTGTCTTTTAATTAGACTGCTTGAACCGTATACGTAAGTGGGTCTACACAGCACCAGCAGTGTCTTATGGAGAGCGGGGAAAGACAGAGAGAGAGAAAAGGAGGTAGTGTGTCCGGCTGTGTCCGCCTATGCAAGCGCCGCCATGTGTGCACAGCAGCATATGTGTGTGTGTGTGTGTGTGTGTGTGTGTGTGTGTCTCTGGGTTTAACTAGTGTGAAATGTGGTGTGCAGCAGAAGAAAGAGAGAAAAAAGGGGGGAGGAGGAAGAGGAGGAGGAAGACGTGGCTCATCCCTGCAGGCTGTGTTGTACATTATCAATTATGTACTTCTTTGTGTGCAACGGCCGGGGCAGGAGGGCCCAGCTCTGCTCTGCATTCTGACAGCTCTATGTAAATGGCTGGCTGGGGGCAATGACTTCAGAGAGAAGGTCACCCTTCGTCCCCTGGTGCACATAAATGACTCTTTTATTCATTTCAGGTTTACAGGAGTCGATGAGGAAAGGAGGGGGTTAAGGTGGGGCGAGGAGTCGGAGAGGAGCGCTCACAACCGGCGACGGAGACTGACATCTCCAAAAATTACCTGCGGACAGCAGCTGCCAATTAGAGGCGCGCTAGCTGCACAGTTCCCTCGACAGGCGGAGCACGCTGCGCAGACTCCATGTTGGATCAGCGCGCGGCCAGCCCTTCCACAGTTTCCCTTTAATAATTCACACAAGGCAGGGCGGAGCAGTGAGGAGGGAGGAGGGGAGGCAGCGTGTTTCTCACTTCATATGCAAAAACACTGTGACTGCATAATGGGTCAGATGTGAGTATGTGTGCTGTCAGAGGTTTGCCATTTACAGTATGACTCATCCTGATGTGATTCCACTGTTCAAGACTAAACATCGTTTCATCTCCAATCCCGAGTCGCTTCCATTCATCTCAGTTTGCTACAAGTCTAAAAAGATATTAAGAAGGTTTGTGTGACAGGCCAAAGAGGGGGGGCTTCACATGATGCAGTGTTTGAAACCATCTCTCCTCGGCTCCCTCAGCAGCAGAAATCAAACCAAATCAATAAAAGTCATCTCTTCAGATGAACCCGAGCCATCACGGGGAAGCAAAACTACTTTTACTGGGCCCGGGGGAAAACAACCCCAACCCCCACCTCTCCACCCCCACTGCTCAATCCCTCCATCTCTTTGTTGAGTGTCACACGCCTGGTTGTGATGCGCGGGGGAGAAAAAGGAGCAGATGTTTTCATAATGGAGAAATAACCTTGGCAATTTGGGTCAGAAGTTTGAGAAAAAGGGGAGACAGGTTTGGGACGGCAGAGAGGGTTAAAGAGAGTGTGTTTCTACTCTGCTGATAAGGAAGAATATCATGGAGCAGAAAAGTATGAGCAGCTCAAGGACATCCTTTTGAGTTTCTCTTTTTGATTGTGTTTCAGTACAAAAAAATAAAAAGAATCCTGTGAAGTGAACTCAGCAGCGGGAAAACGCTGAGCTGTGCCATGCTGAGCTTAACTAAACTGAACTAAGCTGAGGCAAAGGATGGGCAGGGCCAAGCGGGAGATTTGATGTGCTGTTTGATTCATGTTTTTATGTCCAGCATGGCCATCAACCCCTCACTCACACACACACACACACACACACACACACACACACACACACACACACACACACACACACACACAGCCTGCCTCTTCTCTGCCTCCACCCTTTTTTACTTTCCCCACTGAGTTAGGGATTGGGGAAATGCCCAGGAAGCAGAATGAGGTTGGAAGGGGTGTGGTAAAGAGGGATGGTGAGGGGGAGGGGCTGCAGGGCCTTGTCACTCACCATGATTGGTCGACGGCTCTGCAGTCTCTGGGAGGCCTGGCAGCGGCTGCTGGTCCTCTCGCCTCGTGTCCACCGCTGGTTCACCAGCTCGCCCCGGAACTCATTTTCTAGAAAGAGAATGCACAAGGAGGTGGGACGGGAGAGGACGGGAGAGGAAGGGAGAGGGGAAAAAAAGGAAAAAAAGAGAGTTGTCATGTGAAATCAACAGCATCAGCATCAGTTGGGGCAGCAGTTTGGATAAAGGGGAGGGTGGGGGTGTTACTTTGAGGGAAGGTCAGGCCACTCAAGCATGCTGCAGACACTCCTTTATTAACTAAAGGAACAGTGTGTATGCTTTACACACACACACACACACACACACACACACACACACACACACACACACACACACACACACACACACACACACACACACACACACACACACACACACACAGAGGCATGGTTAAGTGCCCCAGCTGGGGTCCCTGTCAGTCTGCTATTAGAATCAATCAAATTTGCGCATTTTTATCGAGCTTTTCAGGGTGCATATATAAGCGAATAGGGGGATGGGCGATGTGAGAGGAGAGGGGGTGAAGAATGGTCAGTAAATAATGAATCATACATAAATCAAGCCTCTTTTTTTCTCCCCCCTTTTTTTTCATCAAGGTAATAGCTCTTCACTTCATCTTCCTGATCGGCCGGGAGAAACACACTAAATCTATCACAAATCCCTTTTTCCATTCTTCCTTCACTCTCACAGAAGCTGTGACGCTGGAGGTGTTAAATACAAAACAGAGAGTTGTACCAGCAGTCAAGATGGTCTTATTCTTCCACCCTCTCAGTTTCAAGTTCAGGGAGAGTGCAGAGTATCTTTCTATGAATGCCCAAGGCTGAACTTTTCTGTAAGACACTACAGCTGCGAGACTCCAAAACAAGCGGATGTTGCGCCCTCTCTCGCACTCTCACTCTCACATGCACCGCGGAGCTGCTACAGTGAAATCTGATTCTTTTTCGGATACACATCTATACCCTTTAGCTTTCACCTTTCTATGGATAGTGCGTCTTTGCAGCAGGCAGCAGAACGCTGTGAAAGAGGCAGTGCCCTTGAGTTTATAGTGACTCCTCTTTCTGTATGGGCCACCTATCTGCTTGTCCCCAACAAATGTCTCAGAGGAAATACAGAGCAAGGTTTGGGTCAATCCACTCTATTGAAAATGCAAATTGAAGTGGAAATATTGTGGAAGATTATTCACGACACAAATCACAATTAATACAATGGCAATTCAAGGCAAAACTATTCTAATTTGAATTCTAAAAGGGACTGAATGTTGCACATTTAAAATGATAGCAGCAGCTCTTTCAAATAACCTGCAGCCGTCTTGAGAGGCAACAAAACATCAAACTTGGGTGTAAATCCCAGGCCTTTGTAGAGCGCAAGATGAGATCTGTCCATCTCATTCTCTCTTATCTATTATCTCTACCTTTTCATCTGTCTTGTTGCTTTCAAAGATACAGTGAGAGTGATTTTCTCTGCACATGCTGTCCTGTGCGTGAACCCACAGTGCATGCAAAGTGCACACTAAAAGCAAACAGACAACAAAAGACTGCATGTCCGTATCTGAGGGGTCCCAATGCAGACCAGCCCCCCCCCCCTCCATCAAATGCCCCGCAACCCCCACCTGCCCCCTCCACACCCGCCCCTACTCTGCCCATTACGTGCAAACCTCGCCACAGCCCAGCCAGCACTCTTTGCAAAATGCTTGTTTATCAACTTTCACTCCGCCCTCAGGAAAAAAGTGATTACAACAGCAATACTGTTGGTCTGCATCTCTATCTCCGCCTCTCTGTCTCAGCTATCTCTGTCTCCACACACACTCTCTTCTTTCTTTCTTTCTCTCTCTCTCTCTCTCTCTCTCTCTCTCTCTCTCTCTCTCTCTCTTTTCCCCTTCTTTTGAAGTGAAGGGAAGTGAGCATCCATCCTGTATTGTTAGTTTGGGGGCCAAGGAGCTGAGAGCCCTTCCTAAATGCCAAATATATAACAGCGCTCTATTAGGACACGCTGCCTCAGGCCATGTGTCAGCATCCCTGCTCACTTTGTTCAGTCCTGAGCCACTATTCCTGCCACAGACAGAGAAAACACATCTCGACATTTTGAACCTGCATGAGATATCTGATTGCTGAGCTTCATAAAAGCAGGTAATTAATCACAGAAAAAGGTGGCTAAATAGACCTCTCTATACTTTCATCTGTTGTTTCATGTGAAAAGATGAACATCTGGATGCTTCACAGATGAAGAAATACATAAAAACTCATTTAAGCCTTGTCTGCTCAGGATATGTGCTCTCTTACTCTTTGATCAGATGCTACTCAATCGCACCTAAAAGACTTGCAGCTCGTTATTTTGCAGTGAAGATTGGAGGGCTACGAGACAATTAGCCATTCACTTGGGAGGTTTGGTTAATACGAAGTGAGAGAGGGGGGGGTGAAAATAGAATGAATGAATTCAAATATCTAATATTTCACTGCCAGGATTCTGAGTTTTTATCAAAGCTTTTCTGTGAGACAACGTTTACACAATCTGTCCTGTTTTCTGGGAAAAAATACATCCACATGTAGTCTATAGATTGATACAAAAAAAAACCTTTTACCAGGAAACAAAGTTTAGGCTTGAGTAATACCATTATAGGCATGCGGCTTACTGTACTGGGACAATGGGGCAAAGAGGCCTAAATCCATAGTTAGATTAAATACCAGGGTGAACTGTCTGTAACAGTATTAGTGTACATACAGGGCTGTGGCCAGCTGTACACCCCTGCTCCTGTTAAGCAGGATTTAGAGACAACTTAGTGTGATTACAGTGAAGCGGCAGAAGAGACAGAAAAATCAAAAGTTGTGGAGTGGGTTGTTCTCATATTACTCGCTGCTTTCTTTGTGTCACAGGACAAAAAAAAAACCTGCAGTTACCAGATTATCTGGCGGGCAGATGTGAAAATAGTTTTAGATAACCAGAAAAATACACTTCAGAAAAGTCCTTCTGTCAAAACCCTCATTTAAAATAAAATAAAAAATAAAAGAGGGGCAGTAACTACAGAAGGTCAGTATCTGTCAGCATATGTGAGGGGTTTTTATCAGTTATGGGATGGGAGTTTAGGGGCGGGGGTGTGGAAAGGAAGGCAGCGCCATGGTAACCAGCTTTTGGAGGGGCTCCCCTGAGGGCCAGCCTGACCTCAGCATCTGAGAAACAACACAAACGGATCACTGCTGCGTATAAAACGTTAACTGTTGGGATGTGTGCACCTGAATGTCCTCCGCCTAAAGCAGCACTTTGTGATGCTCTAAACAGTTCTGCATGTCATGCTTTTCTCTGCCCATCAGAGAATTTAACACTTTTAAATTAATTCTTATTTATATATTTCCCTTTTAACACATGGCATGAAATTCATTATTTCCAGGCTTTCATTTTAAATGCCTCCTCTCCATTGAAAGCCTGGCCAACCCTGACCTTTGCTTGTATTGCTTAGATTTCTGATAGGCTTTGAATGACGAGGGTGCAATTTGGCCCCAGCTGCTCCTCCAACATGTTTATTGCGCTCCCTCCTCCGGCACCTGCTGTCCTCACCATGGGCTATTCAAGCCTTCATAAATAGAGAGGTTTGCTCCTATCACGGTAACTAAAAAAAACACACAGAAACAACTTAATTTCAGGGCCTGTGATGCTCACAGCTCCCTACTCTGCTGCTACTGACAGCATAAGGCACCAATAACCTAATTCTGTAATCCCCTGAAACTAGGCTACAATTCACAGGAAAGGTAAACAGAAGAAAAACAATAGGTGTTTTCTCATTTCTGCCTATGTGTTGTTCTACATTAGGCCTTACAATAGACTTGCGACTTTAAAAGGTACCTTCTGTGCATTTTTCATGGGCTTCATTAACTGAATAGCCTATACGCTATAAACAAAACATCCACAGCCTAATAGAGGTCTGATCTTTACATTTTAAAGTCAGTGAAACATCATTATGTATTCTACCAAAAACAAAAGCCAAATATCATCCAGGAAAAGCATGTATTTATCAATTAAAAAACATTTTCCTTAAATAGGCAAACAGATGTGTGCTTTTCAAAATAGTGACACAAGGAAGTAAAGTAAGTTTAGATACTCCTCCTCCCTGCTTCCAAGCCTGGAAGATGTTCTCGCATCTGAAGTTTCTCATAAGAGCAGCCACATTGAGGAGCATAGACGCTGCTACCACAACTTAGAGAGCGGGTGACATAACACTGTGTGTATCATCCCTCATCTCTTTCCTCCATCTTAGGACGCAGGTGCTTTGACAGACCGCGAGGCGCACACACAGCACATTACGTGGCCATCTAAGCAAAGCAAAAAGGAGGGTGGGGGGGTAGTAATAAAAAATAAAAAACACAACGCACAGGCTCACATTCTGCACCGCAGCACAGTCTCGGGGTGAATCCGACCAAGATGAGCACTTATAAATCGGGCAAAATGTGCAGCGCGAGCCCGCTGTTTATTTCAAGCTCGCTTCTGAGGACTTTTTTTTTTATCGGCGCACCACTAAAGGCGGCTGACATTTGAAGAGAGCATCTCTGTTTTTGCTGCAGAGGATCAAATGGCAAACCCCTCCCTCTCTCAAACACACACTCACTCCATCCTTCCATCCATCCATCTGTCCGTGCAGCCACACACACACACACACACACACACACACACACACACACACACACACACACACACACACACACACACACACATAGGAGAGTCCTGCTCAACGCCCACTGTAATATCGTAATAACACAATCTGGTGCCGAGCTCAAGATAGATATCACACTTTACTGTAACAACCCAGAAAGAGAGAAATAGCTCGTGTAATGTGCGGCGCGGTAAAGTGAGCGCTGTGACGAGTACAGTAAACGGGCTAATTTATTCCTAGAGATATAGAAGGTGAAACTAGAGGACAGAGTGGAGAAGACGCTCCAGATATGACTCAGTTCTCCCAGAGAGCATTCACAGCAATATAATATAGTCCATGTTTATAGACAGTGTTTTTCTCCACCACACACACTGATGAACTGTCCAACAGAGCCAGAGTGACAGAGGAGCGGGTAAACACGCAGGTTCTGAGAAAGCGCCATAGTTGGTTTATTCCCACTTATTATGAGGCAGCAATGTGATGACCAACATTTGAGGGCAAAAACAGCATCTTCTCCATTTCTACCCCGAGCGTTTTGACAACGTAAATAAATCGAGTAATCGAGTAAACGAGTATACACTTTTAAGAAGAGAAAAAAACAGGTTAAACTAGCCGCAGCTACCAATAAGTTTTTATTTATATTCGAGGAATCGTAAAATAGGAAAACAACACTAATCGCCACAAAATCCCGCTGCCGGTGTTGCTAAACAATACTACAAGAACGAGGAGAATAAGTTATGCTTTTTAAAAAGGCCTACGATGTCGAGATTTCTAAATTCATATCTATAGCATCAAAACATACATTTCTGATTACCTGTAGTCAACAATATTTCCTGTGGGCTTTGGCGCTGTGTCCTCGCTGTGTTTTGAGAGTTGCAGGTCGCTGTCAAGTTTGCGAAAAAGATATCCCGAGTAAAAGGTTTAAAAAACGATCATCTATCCCGTAACAAATGTCCAGATCTGATAAATAATAAGCGCGAGCGAAGGTTTTTTCCCGGGCGGCCTCTCCTCCACAGCGCACCGGCGCACGGCTCCGGATCAAGGCGTTAGGATGTTACTTGTTTGTAAGCAAAAACATGGCTTCATTTGCCTTTGTCAGCGAGAAAAAAACGTAATATTGACTTACCTTTCCCTCATGAGCCATTGTACCCCCCTCCATCCCCTCTCCACACACACCCCCCATCTCCTCCCTCCGCCCTTTGCCATGACATCACGGAAGCTGTAGTAAAACCTCCAGCATCAGATGGGCAGGGCTTGAGGTCCCCCTTACTACACACCAACTCAATGGGCATATGTATACACACACTCCCTCTTTCTCTCACTTTCTCCCTCCCTCCCTCCCTCCCTCCCTCAAACACATTCATCTTCTGAGCCACTAAGACGGACAACTTCAAACTAGATGTTAGCATCGCCTCTACACATGATATTTCAAATATGAGAATAAGTTCCCCATGCTGCTTCACTCTCCAAACACTTCTAACACCAACATTCTGCATACAGTAAGTAATAAAGCATTTCTGCGCCTCTGGGCTGCAGCCAACACAATATTACGCACCAGACTGAGCTCATGTTTTATATATTTCACCCGTTCTTCAAGTTTCATAAATGCATTATTGAGGTTACAGCTACAGTACCCCCCCCGTTCTTCAAGTTTCATAAATGCATTATTGAGGTTACAGCTACAGTAACCCCCCCCCCCCCCCCCCCACACACACACACACACACACACACACACACACACACACACACACACACACACACACACACACACACACACACATACACACACACACATATCCTGGAAAATGGTAGCGTCCAATAATTCATTCAAGAGATATGTTTTCCTCGGACTGGGAATTGATGTAGTAGTTGTATGCAGAGTTATATGCGCGGGGCACTGACAGCATCTGATAATTCCTCCGGGTTTTAACGACATATAAGCAGCGCGGCAAGTCTCCAAGGGAGATTTACGAAACAAAATTATTCTTGCTCTGGGGAGGCGAGGGGATGGAAGTGCGTTATCAATTTGGATTATCTCTGAGAAATAATATGCTCGAGAGAAATAGTTTTGACGCGTGCAGGAGTTTTAAGAAGAGTGATCACTGTCAGCTGCAGATTTGTGGATAGTTTTTCAGGCTCATTGAGAGTAATGCCAGCTGTCAGCGCAGCTCCAAACAACAAACAGTCGGTCTTAATAGTGCAACTTGGAGTCACTCCCAAATGTTGCTCACACCGTGCTTTTTGCTTTGCTGTTTTGAAACCATTAGTGGAAATGACAACCATTCATTACAAGCCATTTGAGAATAGTCCCCACAAATGCCATCCTTTATCTGCTGTCTCCACGCTGCGCACGCAGGGAATATTCAAAAAGCCCAACCTTCAGCTTTCAGAAATTCTATTAAATTCTTATCTCTTTGCAGCAGGCTCTTTTTGTGCAATCCCATTGTTATGCATTGGAGCTGAAATCAATCACCGGCCGTGCACGCCGCATCAGTATGATTTCAGACTGTGGGTGCGGAGAGAGAGGAGAGGATTCACTCAACAACAGCATCAACAATCGAATAAACAAAAGGGAGAAAATGTGGGGGGAAAAAACTCCGGGCCCTGATCCAGCAGAGGGGACCGTGTGGAAAGTTGGGCCTACAGGTCGATGCAGGAGTGAGCTGAGAGCAGCAGAGTGGGGCAACATATTTCTGAAGATTATGGAGAAGATAGAAAGTCATTGTTTGGACACAAAACCGTAATATACACTCAAATTGTTATTCTTTTTTTCAGTAGTGAGATTTCAGGACTATGGACAGCTCCACATGCCGAGTGTGTGTGTGTGTGTGTGTGTGTGTGTGTGTGTGTGTGTGTGTGTGTGTGTGTGTGTGCGTGCATGTGTGTGTGTGTGTGTGTGTGTGTGTGTGTGTGTGTGTGTGTGCGTGCGTGTGTGTGTTCAGAACTCCGGACAGCTCCGGCTCTCAGGCCCGCACCTCACATAAGCTATTGTTGAGCTAACAAAGGCTTTTATCTGAAGTTTTTTTAAAGTTATTTTGTTTCATGTATTTATCTATATTCCCCATTTATCTGAATACTTTATTATTATGCTTATTTTATCATCATTATAAACTTGAATAATTGTTTGTTATTAAACAAAATTAAAATATAATGATCAAAACATTCACTTTTATGAACCCAGATTTTCACAACTAAACTAAATGAAACTAAACTGAATTAAATGGAAAACTTTCTTATTTGTATTTGTTTCCCTTTTTTTTCCCTTTTATTTTGAAGGATAAGACTGAAATTGTGTAGTTCCCCAGCAGCTGGTACATCAGCTGGGAGCTTCTCTGTTGATACACCGTGTGTATTGTGTGATACTATATTTAAGTCAAAACAAACAACCCTATAAATTGTAATACCTGAGTAAGTATGCTATTACTAAACATAAGTACCCGTACATAAAGACTTAACTATTAATTAAAACCAAACTAAAATAATCTAAACTAAATGTGTGTTACTAAACTAAACTTAAAGGAACGGAACAAAAATATTTAGTTAAAGCCTTAGTTTTAATAAAAAAATATTCTATTAAATAAACTGAAAAAAAAATGGTATTATGAAGGATAAGCATGAAACGCAGCAGCAGCCGGTGCATCAGCTGGGAAAACTTTTTCCTCTGTTGTAACAAAGTGTGTCTGCAGATGCAGATGGCACAGAGGCCTCCAGCCCTTTAACGCTCACGTCACTCCAGACTATAGCAGTTGTATGGTGGCTATAATGTGGTGGCAGCCAGTATAAATATTACATGGGGCAGCAGCTGACTGAGCGCTGAGGTTGGGACCGGGGGAGGCCCCTATAGTCCCTCGACAGATGGAACAAGCCGACAGACTAACACAACAAAAAAAGTTTTTAATAAGCCCGCAGCTTGGCATTGTCCCCACGGTACCGGGGCCACACGGTCCCCTAGGGGACCAACTGTCCTTTGTCTGGACACTTTTTTACCACGGGGGTCCAAGTTTAGTTGCAGTTAGAAGCCTGGGAGAAGTTTATTTATTAGATATGTTTGTGTCTGAAGGATTAAGCCTGCAGCTTGTGGCTGGGAGTCCATCGCACAGAAAAGTTGCTATAAGCCTCTTTTAATCCTACACAGCAACGGACACATTGTCTTTTAAACGGCTTTTATTTTGAATATAACAGAGCTGCCGACTCCTGCAAAAAACACTTTTTTTTACCACTTAGTTCTGTGTAATATAAACTTAAACTTAGAGGCAGAGTAAGGCTAATACGACCAACTGTATTACTACTATGAAATTGTCAGATGCCGAAACAGAGAGCTCATTCTTTATGTTGCTGCTGTGAAGTCAAAACAAGTGAGAGATACGAACCTAGAAAAGTGCGACACAGCTTCATGTCTGCGGTCCTCGGGTCCTCTCTGTGTCTCTTCAGTCCCGCTCCGCAGCGACCGCCAAGTGCTGCTGGCAAGTTTACTTCTGCCGAACAAAGTTGCTCAAACTTTAGTTCAACTTCCCCGGCCGGCCGGGAGGGGAGGGGAGGTGCTGCTGGGCGGCGTACGAGCAGGCTGACTGACACTCCCGGAGAGCCAATAGGAAGGGGCTATGTCCTCCTGCTGCCAGGAGCTGGACCCAATCCCAGTGTCCCAGTCTCAGCTTTCAACAACAATAGCCTGCCTGAGCAGCAACAAAGAGCATCTGCTGCGCCCGGCAACTTCTCACACTAAGCTCCCCCGGCAATCTGATGTAAACTATATGAACACCCAACTCATCTCATACAGCTTTTTACATATGTGCACTATTTCTGGATCTGGACTTATTATTCTCAAACCTGGACATGATTATAAGAGGACAAACTCCAAAAGAACCATAACAAGAATACAATGTACACATATCACAGTAGTTGCAGAGACAGAAACCACAACAAAGCCATAAACATGACAGTAAATCCATTATAAACTCACAGATATAAGACCACATGGGATATTATGATGACGCTGAGTGGTACTTTATTACTTTTGGTTATTATCTGTTTTATTCTTTCAGTCTGACCTACTCATTACTCAACACTAATTTATACACTTTTCCAAACCAACTTTTCCTCATGTGATTGGTGTCTGTAGGTTTCAAGCACCCTCCTTGCTGTGACCAAACATACCAGATGTACAGCTAATTTAGGTAAGTTAGAGGGACATTTTCACTCTAACTCCAGGCCTATTCAGAGTGTCTGTGTCTGGGACAGACAGACAGTTCCTCCCTCCCAACAGCAGATGGTCTGCCAGATAATGAGCTCTCCCATTGCTTGCTCCCATTACCCCCATCCCCATCTCTCCAACGTGTAACGGGGGTAAAGCAAGCTCAACACACTCTACTGCTTTTCTTCTACACTTTATCACGTGCACATTTAATGATATGATTTGTTTCTCTGCTGTCTGTTCAAGAGAGTTGCAAGGTGTATGTATATTATGTATATTTATAAATGTGTGGTATTAAGGTAAAACTAACGCAACTCAAATCAATTCAGTCTCCTTGACTATTTACTATGAGTTTACATAATTGACAAATATTGGGCTATTTAACCAAAGTAAACTAAATTAGCATACACTGAACTAAACTAAACTTAAATCATGTGACCCCTCTATAAGCTTGAAAAACTTGCTTTTAAACTAAACTGAAAGAAACTCAATTCACCTAACCCATTTCTGTAAACTCTGTTGCTCAATTGACATAATATAAGCCCAAACTGTTGCTATTAAATTTAACTTTAACTAAAAGTAACTAAACTAAACTTCACTGATCCGTAAGCTTACATAGCTGAATAAATGTGTAACTAAACTAAACCTCCTCATCAGCTTGAATGCACTGAACATAATTGTTTCTTATTTTATTTTATTTGAAAAGGAAAAATGTTCATTAATTATCATTCACATATTATGTAAATGTACCAGAGTTAGCTTATTGAAAGAATAAATAAAACTAAATTAAGCCAAACCAAAAAACTGACCCACTATTATAATTGTTGCTACTAAACTAAACACAACTTCCTTCCTTGAAACTTGAGAAGCTGAAATATTGTGTGTAAAGTAAAGCAGCAGACTCTGTTTTCTGCATCTACTGTACCTACAACTACATCAAGCGGACTCATCTTATCATTTGAAACACGGCACATTTTTATACATTTATTCTTATTATCGAGTGAACCTTATCGGAACATTAGGCTGTTAAAATAATGCTCTTACAAATTGTTTCTCAAGTATACAAATCTCCTCTCTCCATCCCGTCCCTGCATCCATGGCATGGAAAAAAGTGAAAGAGAAACACACACGTATAATAAATTCACTGCTTATTAAATTGGCTTTTGGCTTGCGTGGACAAAGACGGTGTCGCTGTTAAGGAGGACTGAAGTTTTTTATCTGAGGGTGCCAGACAACCTCTTGTATTCTTCCTGAGCATGGTGCTCTCATTAGCCTATTAACTTCACCATTCACCCCCACCCTTCTGTTCCACTACACCCACACATATACGTACTGAGCGTTCACAGGCATATGCAAATGCACAGAAATGAACGTGCACTTGCGAACGCACACACACGCACACGCACACACACACACACACACACACATACATACATACACACACACACACACACACACACACACACACACACACACACACACACACACACACACACACACACACACACACACACACACACACACACAACCCCCCTCTCCTCTTGTTCTCTGCTGTGTATAACTAGCAGCTGAACTCTGACATAGCCTCCAGCTGTCCTGGAGACGGTGGTGACAAAATAAAGTTTAAACAAATACACGCAGACGCACGCACACACGCACACGCACACACACACACACACACACACACACACACACACACACACACACACACACACACATACACGCACACACACTGAAGAGCAGTAAACAGGACCTTGTTGAGAAAATGACCTGCGCGAGCTAATTAATGGAAATTTCACTCCGTCTTCATCATCGTCTTTATTCAAAAGTCCTCTTAAATGTTCACTCCTACGTTTTCATTATCCTTATCCAGAATCTGGAATAGTAACAACTTCCCACTGAACTCGTAGAGAGACAAAGGGGTCACCGCTTAGCTGCAGGGGGAAAAGTTTTCCCTTTAATAAATGTGCAAATTTGTGTTTGAAGTAACAGAATAAGTGGAGTTTGTGTATTATTTGGGAAGACACACTTCATCTGGGGATGTGTGTGAAGGGAAAGACAAGAACTTTTCTTTAAATCTTTCGCAGCTTAGCTTGGTATTGGACACACTCTTCACGCACAGATGGACATTTGACATCAGAGTCCTGCTCCCGGTCTCCTGATAACAATCAGGTTCATAACACGATGGCTTTATTGCCCTCACTCCCTCCCTCTCACTTTCACACCCCCAAGCTCGCTCTCTCTTCTCTCTAACATCCATGCAGCATGATCATACCCATATCTGTCGACTCCCATTAGACACAGCTCAGCACAGAGGGAAGGGATTTTTCAAACATCTATCTTTGATGTTCATTTAAACATCCATCCAACATACCATGTTTGTTAGAGGATAGGACTTTGTGCTTCAAATCTCATCTCCTCTCATTGTTTTCTCTTATGCCTGGCACTTATCATCTTCCGGAAATAAATATTTTGATTACCGATTAATCTGATGATTTCTTTTCACCAATATAGTCTGTTAGTCTATGGATGTCAAGAAATTGTGAAAACTGTCTTAGTGAATGAGTCAGAGGTGACATCTTCAAATGTCCAACACCTAAAATTAAAGGTTACAAATATATACGACAAAGAGAAGCTAGAACCCGGAGTGTTTGGCATTTGTTTCGCATCTATTATCAAAATAGTTTGCGATAATGTTTCTGTTGATTGACACATTGGTTAATCGACTCATCGTTTCAGCACTACTTCCAATGTTCTTTGGTTTGAAATCCCTTTTTCTGTTTCCCTTAACAATTTCTTATTTTTTACCCTGCTGGAAAGGAGGGGTAGCAACACAAAGAGGGAACATCTGAACATTTGTAAGACGCCTACTTAATCTGGCAAACTCTGACTGCTGAGGCCTCATAATAACTTTGGGTAAACTCTGGAATGTCTGTTGGCACTGAACTAGGAATCTGTCCCGCATCACTTACATTGGGCAATTGTTTTGAAAAATTGTGAACCTTATCCTTTAAAATAATCAACTTTGATGGTGTATAAAAATATACTGCTGCCTTTAAACATGACACAGACTGCCTCTGGCTCTTTATTACTCACTTATTGCACTTCTCCTTCCTCTCTCTTTGGTGGGAGTTATGAATTTTTAACAGGCTCGCACACACACACACACACACACACACACACACACACACACACACACACACACACACACACACACACACACACACACTGAGGGAAAGGAAAAGGCCAAGAGACAGACAAAGTTTGGTCTGGATGCCACTTTGTATGACCGTCATCTCTTGAGACCCCCCCTGATCCACAGCTTGGGCCTCCCCAAGGCGGTGGTGGGGGTGGGGTTCACTCGTGGAATGGGGTCATCTCTGCCAAAAGGCATCACAACGCTCCACTCCTCCGTGTCGTGTGCTCCTCTGTCTGTCCACTGTACCTCTCCGTCACTCCGCCTGTCAGTTAATCCAGCCGTACTGTCTGTCTCTAACTTATCAGCAAGAGTGAATCTCTAAATGTGCACGCCGACGCCTTGAGCCATGGAGCATCTGAAGGAGTTGTAAATAAGCCCTCCTGTCACACCCCTCCTTTCCTACCCCGTGGTCCAGACTAGCGTCACTGTGCCCACACACTCCTCCCCTGTGTCCCACTCTCTGTGTCCCACTCTCTGTGTCCCACTCTCTGCCTGACCCCCCGTCACCCCCAAAGTCACTGAGTCAAATTCTTTGAGGCCTCCCTTCTGCTAATTTCTCCACTTCCCTTTCTCCACCCTCAATCGCTGCAACTTCTCCCCACACTTGACCCTGTCTCTCTGTTCATGCCGGCAACTATTCCCATCTCCTCTTTTTTATCATCTCTACCTCAATCCTTTCCCGTCTTTGAGCCCTCTCCTCTCTCTCTCTGTAGTTCTCTCTCCCCTCTCTCCCTCCTGCGCTCACCCGGCAGCAGCAGGCTGGGCAAATATGCACCCTGAGCAGCGGTAAATACAGGCAGCACTTCACATACAAGGCCTGATTACAATGACAAAGGCTGCCACACTTTAGGGAGGAGCTTGGAGCAATTTGGAGGCTGCGGGGGCCATTGAGCGAGTGGCATACTTAATGGGCTTTGTGTGCCAGAAGAAAAGGTTCTGAGCTTCTGGGCCCAGCTGTCACTATGGAAAATATCAGACTGACACAGCACCCGACGCTCTTTGGCTTGCTGTCTTTTCTTCTTTCAACCCCCCCATCCCTCCCTCCCTCCCTCCACTCTTCTCTCTCCACTGTTTTTTCTCTAGTTAGCAAGCACAAAAAAGTGAAAGCTGTTGGAAAGAAAGAAAAAAAACTAAATGAGAACTCCCTCTCTCTCTCTCTCTCCTCTCTCTCTCTCTCTCTCTCTCTCTCTCTCTCTCTCTCTCTCTCTCTCTCTCAAACACACACACACACACACACACACACACACACACACACACACACACACACACACACACACACAAGGAGAAAAAAGCAAGCATGCAGCCATGGTCACACATACACACACACACACACACACACAATGCGCAGTAGGCTGACTCTGCAGCAATTATTCAAACACTAAACCCAGAGGGATAAATGACATTATTACATTTCACTACTTAATTAAGTGTGTGGATAGTTACTAAGCGTTAGCCATCATGCATGCATAATGCAGTAAGATATAGTCACTCCGCTTCATAAAGCACCCTTTTATGACCAAATGTATGGCAAAAGACAAACAAACATATGCTCCGTGCAGAAAAATGCATATACAGAGAATACAGAGAGAAAGAAAAACAAAGTGAGAGCAAAAGAAAAATGTGTTAGGCCTCACATGGCAAAAAATAACTCCAACATTAAGTGGATTTCCAGCAGTGCCAAACGACAGTTTATTTTCTGGAGATGATTTTTCTCCAGTGATAACGGGGCTTGGCGAGAAAACAAAGAGTGAAAGATCCTCTGAAGCAGCTCTTTGGTTACGCTTTCTGAATCCTTGTGCGCAAAGAAGCGCTCACACTCCAGATCCAACTGTATTACACCAGCTCTGTGACTTATGGCAGCGAGTATAATACACAAACCCACGCACATGCACAGCAAGCATGTGCCCAGGCAAGCGCACACTAGAGGCACAAACACATGCGCACAGTCGCACAGCGCTGCATTATTGAAACACAGCACAAAGCCAGAGTTGGATGTTGTTTCACCTAATCTCTTTGATACCACTGTGGTGCTGCTAAGCTCCAGAAAATCAGCTTAGCAGATGTCCTAAAGTGTAGGTGGCTTGTTTCGTGAGGCAAGAGAAGAAAACGCTACAAGAAGACGAAGAAGTGAAAGAGGGAGGGTGGGGGCAGGGCCACAGATTTGGAACGGGGCCCTGACGAGTTCAACTCAATCCCCTTTTTACTTCTGTCTGCCAGGCACAGTTGTTCCAGAAGGAGTCTTTTTTTCTTCTCAATTCACCCATCACTCCATCTTTTCTTCTTCCTCCTCCGACATGCACTTTTCAGAGTGCTCACATCACCGCACGTGTGTTATTTTTTGGGGCCAAAGAAGTTGTACTTGTGATAATGATCACAATGAGGATTTCTTTTCACAAGGTTGCACATGCTGGTTTGCCTTCAAGCCCTAACCTGCACTCAGACGTCAGCTGATTACACTCACACACACACACACACACACACACACACACACACACACACACACGTTGCATGCTTTATCAGCACAAGTGAGACATCTGTATGCAAATGTCATTATGTTGATGGGGAGGAGGCTCGGAGTGGGATGGCTGTGAGTGATGTTATGGTAGTGAAGGAGGGACTGAAGAAGGTCGGGCTCTAAAGGAGTGTGTGTGTCAAGAGCGGGTGCATATATGTATGGTATCCATAGTAACCCACTAATCCAACGCAAGATGGCTCACTGATGCTGTCATCTTTTATCTGTTCCTCCAGCCTCGTGCATTGCACTTATTTTACTTGCTCTCACGGCTCATCAATTGACATCGCTAATACAATGCAGAAAAAGAAAACATCAAATCCTTCATTGACATACATTTTTTTTGTGAAGCAAACTGCATGTATTACCTACATCTGAAGAATATAGTTCATCCCACTCTAGTGAATGATGCATGTGTGGCTGCGTTGTATGTAGCAGTGTCAAACCATGTTGTGCTAATGGCAGTGCCTCTTATGCTAATGGTGATGGCTGAGAAAGAGGCAATATGGAATTAAAAAAAGATGCAAATACACTAAACAGTATTTTCTTTTCTTTTCTCTCACACTGAGAGAAACATCCAGAAGTCATAACGCTTTTCTCATTGCATTGGTCCTCTGGATGGAGAGTGAAAATGACAAACAATAATTACTTTAATTTGGTCGATACCAATGAATTTATAACTGAAATCTTGTGTAAAGTGTAATTATTCCTACAGCCTCACAATTCATTTTAAATCCCTGCATGTGCAGAAAAAAGGAACTTGTCTCAAAGGGAAAAACAAAAAGCTGTTCACTCTGGTACAACATTTCCCGTTTGAGTGAGAGAAGCTCAGCACTGTTTGTATAAGAGTTTGAAGAGTTGCCACGGAACATGTTCGACAGAATTAAGCCAACGACAGCTTCGCATGCCACCATTTTCCAGCCTCATGTCTTGGATTTGTAAGGAGCCACGCAAACTGGAGCAATAACTGGATCATGTAGGCAAGTGCAACTAAGATTTATGAGTAAATGTTAGACAAAAATGATTAATGGTAAGTTTAACAGTAAGAAAGGTACTTTTCTAATGACATTCACTTCAAAGTCCTATTGTAAGTATTCTCTAATATATTAAATATTTGATCGATCAAAGAGTCAAAATGTGAATCTGCTTTATCAGGACTGTGTTTGATCAGATTTGATGATCCACAACTAGGGCTGCAACTAATGATTATTTTCAATATCGGTGAATCTTTTTGTCTATAAAATCTTGAAATATGATGAAAAATGCCCATTTTAAAAGAGCAGAAATTTCACAAATAAGAACCAGAGACTTTTTGGGAAATTAGCTTGAAAACAACTGAAACGATTAATCGGTGATCGAAATAGTTGCAGATTAACTGTCAGCTGTCACACACTTTAATTCATATGTTGCTAAACTGTAGTGCACTGAAGTACAGGACATCACCTTCTTCCAGCTAAGCCACGTCCACGACAAAAATGACATGGTCTTCAATAGAGGTCAATATATAATCCTAAACCATAAACTATTAGCATTAGTTATTTTAAATCCTAAACAAAGGTATGTTGTCATCCTGATTATCACTTACTACTTATTACATTCTAAGGCTGAAACTGGAAGTAGCTCTTCCTTGATTATCTGACTATTTTGCACATTTAGAGGAAGAAGAGGCATGAGAGGAGATGGGAGCAAATGAGAGAAGGAGAAAAAAGAGGAGTAGAGGGGAGGAAATAGAAAAGAGGAATAGGTAAAGAGAGGGGAGGAGAGAAAGGACAGAGGAGCGTAGGAGACATGGAAATAAGGAGAGGAAATGAGAGAAGATACGGAGATAGGAAGAGAGAGGAGAGCAGTGACATGCTGGGGCATGCTGTAGTCTGTGTGACGGGCAGAAGGATGGAGGTGTGACTTCAAGTAATCTGTGTGAATGTGTGCGTGTGCGTGCGTGTGCGCCCTTAAACTTGCCTGCTTGTCTGTCTTTGTCTGTCGGTGTGACTGTAAAGACAGCCTGTTAGCATTTGTGTATGTCGGTAATGAGCATTTCTGAAGTGCTTGTGTGTGTCTGTGAAGTGTACACATGTCCTTATATGTGCGCGGGTAGGCGCATGTGTTCTTATTTGTGTCTGTGTGAAGCGTCCATTTGTGGGGTTTTTTGTTCTGTGTGTGTGTGTGTGTGTGTGTGTGTGTGCGTTCCCAGAGTGTGTCGCAGCATGCTGCCAGAGGGCCAGGGCAGCGAGCCAGACCCAGGGCACAGCATGACACTGCGGCCCCGATCTGTGTTGTGAGTGCCTCAATTACCCATCAGCCTGATAGAGAGAGAGAGCGAGAGAGAGAGAGTGTTGTCTCGTGTATGCAGACAGGGATGGATGATTCCTTATTTCTTGTGTCTTTTATCTCCTGCAAACCAATGTTTCCCAAATTTCCTCTTGTGTTTTTGAGTGTACACTTACGAGTGTTCTCGTCTGCCATTTCACAGACACTTAAATCCAAAACTACCTATCACTATGTCCGCCTTAAACTATCTCCAGGTCTCCTCTTTTCACATTTGCTATCACACTTATACAACGCAACAGACATTCCGTTGATTCATTAAAGCTTTTGCACTCTCTTTCTCGAATTCATAACAGACAAACTAATGCACAGGCTTCATCGCCACAATGTCATGATTATATATGGACACATTTAGTACTTGGAAATACAGCAGCTTGTTGAATATTAGTACAACTTCTTTTTAGAGTTGAATTAGTAGAGTCCCATGTGAAACCAAAAGTTGAGTTATTCATACTGTCAACGTTTTGTCACGTGACATAACGTCACGTGAAGCTACGTCACTGAGTCACATGACGTTATATTCGTAGCTTAAGTTACACAACAGTCATATTTATTTGAACCCAAACCATGATTCCTTTTTCTCACACTATCAAGTAGTTTTGTTGCTTAAACCGTTTCACAGCGTTCACCACATGTTACAACGTTAACCATACGCAAACCTTCTGCTTCAAGATACTACGCATCATGAGGCTGAGGTATTTTACCCAAGCTGCAAAATATGACAAGTAGGGATGAGATCACGTTGTCCAGACAGATATGGCAGCCACAAGCAGTAACAACGCTAACCGAGGCTACACCAAGCTAGCTCTAGTGATAGTGATCGAGTCCCAAACCATCAGCAGGCACTTTGTCTCGTGCACGGGCACAAAGGAAGGCACAGGTGCTTAATGCATTTTCCTACCAATGGTGTCACACTATTCCACAGATCTAACGGGTGGCTGTAATGCACCAAGAAACGCAACAATGCGATAGCAAGGGCGGGGAAGAAGACTGCAAGCTAGTTACAAACTGAACATCATGGTGTATTGAAGAAGACTTGGAACTAGCGATTGAGATCATGAAGTCATCAGTAAAATGTTTACTGAGGTAATAAATCAAGTGAGAAGTCATTTTCTCATAGACTTCTATCCAATAAGACTTCTTTTTGCATCCAGTGGAGTCGCCCTCTGCTGGATATTACAGAGAATGCAAGTTTAAGACTCTTCTGCATTGGCTCCAATTTTCAGAGCAGGCAGTTGGTGCTTGGAGGCAATGGCCAATATTTATGTTTGGAGTCATGACTTCCTCTTCCAGTCATTGTTTCAGTCTGATAAGCAACATTTCTCCACACAATACATCAATTATTTTTGTAAGTGTGTTACGTCCCATTTCGTCTGATCTCTATTAACAGATTTCTGCATATTATTGCATATAATTAAAGAAAAAGAAGAAAAACTAAATTGTCATCAGACGATAGCGACTGGGATCCGACATTGCATTTGGACCAATGCGCTCCGACTCTTATGCTCTCCACACAGACTGTTTACCTGCATGCAACCAAAGGCTGCTTGAACATTACTGACTAATGCTACTCAGGCTACAAATGGACTACAAACTGAAGCCAGAATGTTTCAAATACTCAAATCTTCTCCCGTTGCCTACAGGTTCAGTATTCATATGCAGTATCTGCTTTTGGAGTATACACTTAATGTAAATATAACTTTTGTTTGTTCTCCGCAGGGAACCTTGAGGCATGTTTTAAAATCCTGCTGTTTCACAAAAGCTCCCTCGTTCTGGATATTAGCATGTGAAATGTAATTATACACTAGATATACACCAAATGTCTTGTGTGAGTGTAAAAACTAATATGAATCTAATCTTATCTATTAGACGTGTGCAGTGTATACAGGCACTTCATAACTCATAACAAAGTATGTCAATACAGGATTTAATAAGTATTATTTATCAGCTGCAGGGGATCATGAAAAGAGATTCTGCACACCTGTTTTTTTTTTTCTTTGAAATATTACGAGCGTAATAACGTAATTACTTTTCCATCTGAAGTCATCCGTCTGCACCTCTATCAGCTGTCACCCAGTCACTCACTGAAACACATCAGCAAAACATTATTCATAGAGCCTCACAAACTTTTGCACTTTTTATTAAACAGCAACAGTGTGAGCGTTGTGTTGCCTTAACGCAGGCTTTTCTTCCTCACCATCTTCTGCAGAAAACTATCTACAGCTTATTTAAACGCAGAGCTCTGACCAGATCACTAGATGCTAGTAGATAACTAGGCAGGTTTCCTTCTTATGATATTTAACATTTTCTAACCTTTATTTCTGCAGTTCATGGCACATGACTCATAGCGCTAATCTCTCCATAAACTCTCGCTCATTCTACTTTGTTTCCTATTCCCATCTCGATGCTCAGCTGGTGAATACAAAACATGAACAAACATGTTTCTGCTGCCATTTTGTCCACCGTGTCACAAAGTGGGACTTCCGAGTTCACCCTGTGTGCCTAAGTGCACTTGTGGTGTTGGGATGAGACACTGGCTGGGAATCTATCCACACAGAGTAATGCATTTAAATGGTTGAGCATGAACTGCCAGTGCTGTACCATTTAAATGCATATATAACTCTTTACTGTATAATGATTTCTCTAGGAAGTAACTATGTGTCAATGCAGAGAGGTTTGTTAGCTGACTTGGAAGTCCCTAATGTTTAATCTCCCCGCCCACAGAACATGAATTCACATCACAGTTATGGCAACACTAATGATAGTAGTCACACTAATCACATCTCAGAAATTCCTAATTCAGATAATCGGAATCAGAATTTGGTTTATTGCCAAGCAGGTTTTCACATACAAGGAATTTGCTTCGGTGTGCAAACATAAACCCAGTAGGAGAAATTAATAATAAGAGAAAATACAGAAATATTACTGAAAAGAAAACATAAATATAAATATAGAAAAAAATAAGAATGTACAGAATGTAATAATAAATATGTACAGTATATCTTATTTAAACGTGGAGGAGCTGTGCAGTAGTGGTAGGAGCAG
>NC_041361.1:21700466-21703912 GCF_900634415.1 Cottoperca gobio
TCCCCTGACAGGGGTGTGTCAAGAGCGGGTGCATATATGTTGGTATCCATAGTAACCACTATCCAACGCAAGATGGCTCACTGATGCTGTCATCTTTCTATTGTTCGCCAGCCTCGTGCATGCCTTATTTTACTTGCTCTCCAGGCTCATCAATCTGACATCGCTAATACAATGCAGAAAAAGAAAACATCAAATCTTCATGACATTAATTTTTTTGTGAAGCAAACTGCATGTATACCTACATCGAAGAATATGTTCATCCCACTCTAGTGAATGATGATGTGTGGCTGCGTTGTATGTAGCAGTGTCAAAACATGTGAGCTAATGGCATAGTGCCTCTTATTGCTAATGGTGATGGCTGAGAAAGAGGCAATATGGAATTAAAAAAAGATTGCAATACCTAAACAGTATTTTCTTTTCTTTTCTCTCACACTGAGAGACATATCCAGAAGTCATACGCTTTTCTCATTGCATTGGTCCTCTGGATGGAGAGTGAAAATGACAAACAATAATTACTTTAATTTGGTCGATACCAATGAATTATAACTGAAATCTGTGTGTAAGTGTATTTTCTACAGCCACAATTCATTTTAAATCCTGCATGTGAGACAGAAAAAAGGAACCTTGTCTCAAAGGAAAAACAAAAAAGTGTTCACTCTGGTAAACATTTCCCGTTTGAGTGAGAGAAGCTCAGCACTGTTTGTATAAGAGTTTGAAGGTGCCACGGAACATGTTCGACAGACAAATTAAACCAACGACAGCTTCGCATGCCACCATTTTCAGCCTCACCTCATTGTCTTGGATTTGTAAGGGCCACGCAAACTGGAGCAATAAACTGGATCATGTAGGCAAGTGCAACTAAGATTTATGAGTAAATGTTAGACAAAAATGATTAATGGTAAGTTTAACAGTAAGAAGGTACTTTCTACTAACATTCACTTCAAAGTCATATTGTAAGTATTCTCTAAATATTAAATATTTGATCGACAAGAGTCAAAATGTGAATCTGCTTTATCAGGACTGTGTTTGATCAGATTTGATGATCCACAACTAGGGCTGCAACTAATGATTATTTTCAATATCGGTGAATCTTTTTGTCTATAAAATCTGAAATATGAGATGAAAATGCCCATTTTAAAAGAGCAGAAATTATCACAAATAAGAACCAGAGACTTTTTGGGAATTAGCTTGAAAACAACTGAAACGATTAATCGGTGATCGAAATAGTTGCAGATTAACTGCCACTGTCACACCACTTTAATTCATATGTTGCTAAACTGTAGTGCACTGAAGTAACAGGACATCACCTTCTTCCAGCTAAGCCACGTCCACGACAAAAATGACATGGTCTTCAATAGAGGTCAATATATAATCCTAAACCATAAACTATTAGCATTAGTTATTTTAAATCCTAAACAAAGGTATGTTGTCATCCTGATTATCACTTACTACTTATTACATTCTAAGGCTGAAACTGGAAGTAGCTCTTCCTTGATTATCTGACTATTTTGCACATTTCTGCTCCTACCACTACTGCACAGCTCCTCCACGTTTAAATAAGATATACTGTACATATTTATTATTACATTCTGTACATTCTTATTTTTTTCTATATTTATATTTTATGTTTTCTTTTCAGTAATATTTCTGTATTTTCTCTTATTATTAATTTCTCCTACTGGGTTTATGTTTGCACACCGAAGCAAATTCCTTGTATGTGAAAACCTGCTTGGCAATAAACCAAATTCTGATTCCGATTATCTGAATTAGGAATTTCTGAGATGTGATTAGTGTGACTACTATCATTAGTGTTGCCATAACTGTGATGTGAATTCATGTTCTGTGGGCGGGGAGATTAAACATTAGGGACTTCCAAGTCAGCTAACAAACCTCTCTGCATTGACACATAGTTACTTCCTAGAGAAATCATTATACAGTAAAGAGTTATATAATGCATTTAAATGGTACAGCACTGGCAGTTCATGCTCAACCATTTAAATGCATTACTCTGTGTGGATAGATTCCCAGCCAGTGTCTCATCCCAACACCACAAGTGCACTTAGGCACACAGGGTGAACTCGGAAGTCCCACTTTGTGACACGGTGGACAAAATGGCAGCAGAAACATGTTTGTTCATGTTTTGTATTCACCAGCTGAGCATCGAGATGGGAATAGGAAACAAAGTAGAATGAGCGAGAGTTTATGGAGAGATTAGCGCTATGAGTCATGTGCCATGAACTGCAGAAATAAAGGTTAGAAAATGTTAAATATCATAAGAAGGAAACCTGCCTAGTTATCTACTAGCATCTAGTGATCTGGTCAGAGCTCTGCGTTTAAATAAGCTGTAGATAGTTTTCTGCAGAAGATGGTGAGGAAGAAAAGCCTGCGTTAAGGCAACACAACGCTCACACTGTTGCTGTTTAATAAAAAGTGCAAAAGTTTGTGAGGCTCTATGAATAATGTTTTGCTGATGTGTTTCAGTGAGTGACTGGGTGACAGCTGATAGAGGTGCAGACGGATGACTTCAGATGGAAAAGTAATTACGTTATTACGCTCGTAATATTTCAAAGAAAAAAAAAACAGGTGTGCAGAATCTCTTTTCATGATCCCCTGCAGCTGATAAATAATACTTATTAAATCCTGTATTGACATACTTTGTTATGAGTTATGAAGTGCCTGTATACACTGCACACGTCTAATAGATAAGATTAGATTCATATTAGTTTTTACACTCACACAAGACATTTGGTGTATATCTAGTGTATAATTACATTTCACATGCTAATATCCAGAACGAGGGAGCTTTTGTGAAACAGCAGGATTTTAAAACATGCCTCAAGGTTCCCTGCGGAGAACAAACAAAAGTTATATTTACATTAAGTGTATACTCCAAAAGCAGATACTGCATATGAATACTGAACCTGTAGGCAACGGGAGAAGATTTGAGTATTTGAAACATTCTGGCTTCAGTTTGTAGTCCATTTGTAGCCTGAGTAGCATTAGTCAGTAATGTTCAAGCAGCCTTTGGTTGCATGCAGGTAAACAGTCTGTGTGGAGAGCATAAGAGTCGGAGCGCATTGGTCCAAATGCAATGTCGGATCCCAGTCGCTATCGTCTGATGACAATTTAGTTTTTCTTCTTTTTCTTTAATTATATGCAATAATATGCAGAAATCTGTTAATAGAGATCAGACGAAATGGGACGTAACACACTTACAAAAATAATTGATGTATTGTGTGGAGAAATGTTGCTTATCAGACTGAAAACAATGACTGGAAGAGGAAGTCATGACTCCAAACATAAATATTGGCCATTGCCTCCAAGCACCAACTGCCTGCTCTGAAAATTGGAGCCAATGCAGAAGAGTCTTAAACTTGCATTCTCTGTAATATCCAGCAGAGGGCGACTCCACTGGATGCAAAAAGAAGTCTTATTGGATAGAAGTC